>NW_013620839.1:0-995 GCF_000695525.1 Brassica oleracea var. oleracea
CTAGCAGCTCCCCTGACTGAGATAATCAAGAAGGATGTAGGATTCAATTGGGGAGAAGTTCAAGAAACCGCATTCCAACTCCTTAAAGAGAAGCTTACTCAATCTCCTCTTCTCATACTTCCTGTTGAGATGTGTTGAGGTATATGAGAAGGCATTGAGGAGTTAAGGACATGAGAAAGCAAAGGATTGAAAGGAAAGGGATTGGAGAGTGAGCTAAGGAATGGTACGGACGGGCCATCCGTACACTGACCGTACCAAGGTGAAACTAGGACGGTAACTTCACCGAGTAACTCGTATGAACCGAGGTGAAGTTACAGTCGACCAAAAGCTTATCCAGACGTTGGAGTGGATAAGGAAGGCGCGGCTTGACAGCGAGGACAGGCTGGCAAAGGCTGGAAAGGAAGAGCATCTTGGACTTGGATCAGGAAGATGCCCAAATGTGTGAGGCCAGTCATTGGCCGGTTCAAACAAAAGCAAAGGCTCTTCCCTTGACTTCACATGCTTGTCTACTCTTGTGTTTCGAAAAACCCTAATGTCTAGGACTATATATAATGTAACCTCATCATTAATAAAGATTATACAGTTCTAAACAATCTTTCTCTTTACTCATTTCACTATGATTCTCCATTAGTCTCTAATCAGTCTCTTAATCTCTTATTCTCCTTCTCTAATCCTTTCTAAACTCATATTATTCTTTACATTTCTAAAACTCATATGGTATCAGAGACAGGTTGATTACAATCTGAGTTCGTGAGTGATTCTCTTAAGGATTCAAGTTTGAAACTTTAAGAGAACAAGTGAGTGTGTTTGAGAGTTCTTTAGATTTCAAAAGCTCAAGGTGTTTTGTGTGTGTCTTGGTGATCCGTGGGAGGTTCATTTGAAGACTCAAGACTGAATCTGTGTTCTAGAGAGGAGCGTGGGTTCTCAGTACAAGATCTAACCGGTTGTTCAAGCTGTAAACGTCAAGCTGTTCAAGATGGAGAGTGGTATGAAGA
>NW_013620840.1:0-995 GCF_000695525.1 Brassica oleracea var. oleracea
AGTACAAATCCTCTCAGAGTATAGAAATGACTCAGACCAGAAGATAAATAAGATCAAATCCTTTATCACCTTTTCTTCGAAAGCCCCACAGGAGGTCAAGTATGCAGCAAAAAAAATCTTAGGAATCAATAAAGTAGTAAAGTAGGAGGCCTAGGTAAATATCTTGGTCTGCATGAGCATTTTGGAAGGAGAAAAAGGGATCTATTTACCTCTATAGTGGATCATATACGTCAAAGATCTATGAGCTGGTCTACATGTTACCTCAGTAGAGCAGAAAAGTTAACTCTGCTAAAAGCCGTTCTAACCGCGATCCCAACATACACGATGAGCTGCTTCCAAATCCCTACAAGTCTTTGCAAAAGAATACATTCAGTATTAACAAGATTTTGGTGGGGTGGTTCTGATGGAAGCAAGAAGATTTGTTGGGTATCATGGGATCTTTTGACGTGCGCAAAGGCTATGGGGGTACTGGGCTTAAGGGATATTCAACTCTTTAATAAGGCTCTATTGGCTAAGCTAGCGTGGAGGATCATCACAGTTCCAAATTGCCTCCTAGCTAGGATCCTGAAAGGAAAGTATTGCAAAAGACAAGGCTTCCTAGACACAAACCTACCGAGCTCCTGCTCACATTGATGGTGGAGCATCATGTTTGGGAGATTATTGACAACAGACATACAACTACAGTTTGGAAGGACTCATGGATTTCTCTAGACGCAAATATCAAACCTTATGGACTTATCCCATAAGAAGGTATGGATTTTATGGTCTCGGATCTCCTAACTATAGACCTGAAATGGAATAAAGTAAGAGTCGAAAAATTCCTACCTGAGCTTTTAGAAAAGTTCTTAAGTCTTCACCCGAGTAGAAGTAGAGTGGAAGACAAATTTATTTGGCAACCCTTGCCAACATGAATCTACTCTACAAGATCTGGATACTTCTCTGCATCCGAGAAGAACCAACAACAGATAATCAGTACGGATGATAGTTTCAACTGG
>NW_013620841.1:0-168 GCF_000695525.1 Brassica oleracea var. oleracea
TGATTTTTTGAATTGTATTTTTTATTAAATTATTGTATTATAATGTTATGTAAATATATTTTGTGATGTTTGAATTTGTGCTGTCAGTATACTTAACCTAGATGGTATTGATGTTTAACAATTTTTTTGATTCTGGAAATAGAAAATAATGATATATCAAAACGTATC
>NW_013620841.1:232-608 GCF_000695525.1 Brassica oleracea var. oleracea
CAGAAATTATTTTTATTTAAAAACATTATTCATATATAATATAATAGTTTAAGTTTGGAAGATTAATCTATATATATAAATTATGTATATTTAAAAAAAAAATAATTTTAGATATTATATATTGAGTAACTAAATAAAAGCTGAATTTCTTATATTGAAAATGAAATATTTATATTTTTGTCTTCATGTTATACTCACCAATCCAGCATTGATATTTATAACTCAGTATGTTTTTAAAAAAACTTAGTTTTAAGTAATAAACGAATTTAATAAATTAAATTCATCACCTATAATGCTCTGTAAACTATATTTGAAAACTCTCTAAAATAATATTTTAAGCATAATATTACTATTATTTAATTTAAGTTATTTTAAG
>NW_013620841.1:726-995 GCF_000695525.1 Brassica oleracea var. oleracea
TTATTAACTGTAATGGTGTGATCATGAAAGAGTTAGTATGAATATTAACAATAAAATTATGGATTAGATTAATTTAAATTTGTAAGAATACTTTTGAGTCTATGAAAAGCAATTCAATTCCCATGAATAAGTTTGGCTTTTGGAAGTTGCGGGTTTCCCAACAATGAATCCACCTAACAAAAAGTTTGTTGTTATAAAAAATTTCCTTCAAGGTCATTAAACGTTTTTGGGACGGCAAGAGTTGATGGTGGAACCATTTTTTTGCTTGA
>NW_013620842.1:0-994 GCF_000695525.1 Brassica oleracea var. oleracea
GCTCTATATACTGAAGCCTATGATCTTTAGTGTTGTTTTTAAATTTCAAAAATACATACTATATTTCTATTAATGTATATTAAACTCGGTACATGGACATCCTTTTATTTTTTTGTCAATTAAATTTGCAAAAATTCGTAATACTCACTAAATTGGAAGAATAACCACTATAAAATCTCTATTCTCTAGAGAAACAGAGACAACAAAGGTTCCAAACATCTTTGACCTTCATCATATGTTAGTGAATGATGCAACTATGCATTAAAACAGTATTTTCATATTTTCGAAATTTTTTCAAAACATATGTGTTAACCCCTATGAAAATATTGAATTTTTCGGTTAATGCTCTATATACTGAAGTCTATGATCTTTAGTGTTGTTTTAAAATTTCTAAACACTTACTAAATTTGTATTAATGTATATTAAACTCTCTATCATGATACATGAGCATCTTTTTAATTTTTTGTCAATTAATTTTGCAAAACATCATAATACTCCATAAATTGGTGGACTAAACACTATAAAATCACTATTCTCTAAAGAAACAGAGACAACAAAGGTTTGAAACCTCTTTGACCTTCATCACATGCTAGTGAATGATGCAACTATGCATTAAAATAGTATTTTCATAATTTTAAATTTTTCTCAAAATCTATGTGTTAACCCCTACGAAAATATTGAATGTTATGGGTAAATGCTCTATATACTGAAGCCTATGATCTTTAGTGTTGTTTTTAAATTTCTAAACACATACTACATTTGTATTAATGTATATTAAATTCTCTTTCATGGTACATGGGCATCATTTTAATTTTTTTGTCAATTAATTTAGTAAAACTACATAATACTCCTTAAATTGGTGGACTAACCGCTATAATATCGCTTTTCTCTAGAGAAACGGAGACATCAAAGGTTCTAAACCTCTATAACCTTCATCATATGTTTGAGAATGATGCAAATATGCATTATCTCATATTTTTGAATTTTTCTCAAA
>NW_013620843.1:0-994 GCF_000695525.1 Brassica oleracea var. oleracea
GACCAATCTCTCAGAAAGAAAACACACATAAGGTTGAATCTGCAGGAGGGATTTCCTGAAACAATACAAATCCTTCCTAAAGTCTATACACATGCTTTCACATGAACTAGAATTCTACCAATCATATTAGGTTAAAACGAGCAAGTCTATACACAAGCAAAAACCAGGAGACCAATCTCTCAGAAAGAAAACACACATAAGGTTGAATCTGCAGGAAGGGTTTCCTGAAACGATATAAATCCTTCCTGAAGTCTATATACATGCTTTCACATGAACTAGAATTCTACCAATCATATTAGGTTAAAACGAGCAAGTCAATACACAAGCAAAAACCAGGAGACCAATCTCTCAGAAAGAAAACACACATAAGGTTGAATCTGCAACATACCTTAAAGAGATAGAGCTCTAGAAATGGTTTTTCTCGGAGAATAGAGAGAGCTCGCGTAAAATATCGAGAGAGAGAGAGAAAGAGTTCTGGAGATGGGTTTTCGTTGGAGATCGAGAGATATGGAGATGAGAGAGAGATTCGAGAGGCGGAGACGAGTGAGATTCGAGAAGTTTGAAACGGCGAGAGTGTTGAGACGGCAAGAGTTTCGTCTTTTTCCAATCGAAATGTATTGTTTTGGAAACCTATCCTATATTAATTGGTTTAAGTATGCTTATGTAATATTCTTTAACAGATGATTCACTTCAGACCAGCGGTTAAACCGAGGCATTTCATAACACAAAAGTCTCTCTATCCCCGGGTTCGATAAGTGGTGGATTCAAAATCAATTTTAATTTTTTTTTGTGTTAGAGTTTGGAGTTAAATACAATTAAATGTAATCCATTAACAGATGATTCTTCTTTGCCTAGTGGCTAAAATCCCACACTACCCAAATACGCAAACTCTCTCCCTCTGGGTTCGATCCTTTTTGGATCTAAATATATATATTTTTTTTTTTGTTTGTAAACATCACAATTTTAAGCTTACAATTTTTTTCTGGAAACCCAT
>NW_013620844.1:0-994 GCF_000695525.1 Brassica oleracea var. oleracea
AATATTAAAAATGTTTAATAAATATAGAAATTTATATATATATATATCTACATTATTTTTTTTTTAAATCGCAAACAATAGTTTTTAATCACAAAAAAAGTTTTAAAGATATTAAAAATGTTTAATAAATATAGAAATTTATATATATATATATCTACATTATTTTTTTTTTAAATCGCAAACAATAGTTTTTAATCACAAAAAAAGTTTTAAAGATATTAAAAATGTTTAATAAATATAGAAATTTATATTAAATATATATATATATATATATTTTTAAATCCCAAATAATAGTTTTTAATCACAAAAAAGTTTTATAGATATTAAAAATGTGTTGTAAAATCCAAAAAATTGAATTTATATACAAAAAAAGTTTTGTAAAATCTAAAAAATCAAATTTATATACAAAAATCATTTTGTAAAATACAAAAATCGAATTTATACACAAAATTCAAATTTATATACAAAAAATGATTTTATAAATACAAAAAAAAAAATAAAAAATTTATTAAAAAATTCTAAATCAATTCAACAAAACAAATTATTCAACCAAATCACAATTCTAAACCTATTATACAACCAAATCAGAATTCTAACCAATCACCCTAACAAAAATCTATCAAATCTACACAAAAAACCTAACAAATAGAACCTAGGAGCGTGAGATATGGTCCTTACATGATTTGTGTAGGTTTAGAAAGGATCGGCCGGAGATATCGTCGGAGAGAAGGGGGAGATCGCCGGAGAGGAAGAAAAGAGAAATGGGGAAGAAGAAGCGGCTCGTGGTTATAAAACCTAGGGTCCGACGGATAGTTTCTGTCGGAATTTCTTCGAAATTCCAATTTCAATTTTCGCGAAATATTTCGTGAAAATTTGCCCGGTTAAATGAAAATATTCCGAGGAAATTCCGAGGAACACAAGTTTGGGGTTTCAAAACATCAAAAAAATTTTCCCTATATCATTTCTTATACAAATGCAATGCATACCATTGAGG
>NW_013620845.1:0-536 GCF_000695525.1 Brassica oleracea var. oleracea
TCATAAAACCAGACATACACCATCTTAAGAGATTTTGAATAGACCACCACATACATACATGTGCCGTCTAAGATGGAACCTCAGACGAGGATTGGGAATATATAAGAATAAGATCTTCTCCACGAAATCAAAAGGACTGAGAGCCAAAACATGGGTGATCAAATAGTGGCCAGGTACGAATTGCAAATGAATCTGAATATTAAAGGAGAAAGATTATAAGCTGGATAAAGAATGTTAAAAGTACGAATGGTTTTTAACCATCATTTTCTTGGCAAAGATCCTCAGACTAGAGATTATAATTTAAGACGTCCAAAGAAAGATTATAAAGCTAGCTAATTGAGAAGCTAATCGAAATGCCAGACACTGACCCAAGAAATGACTAACCAGCTTAGCATCAAATGAATGTCCTAGAAGAGACATAATAAAGTTGATATAGAGTCTATACAAGATAGACCAAGTGTTCCATAAGATAAAGGAATCTTGGATAGAAAAAATGGTGCATAGAATACAGATCCAAGATTATAAGAGAAACCATA
>NW_013620845.1:788-994 GCF_000695525.1 Brassica oleracea var. oleracea
TCTAAAAGAGAGATGGGCGTATTGGCCATATACATATACAGAAACGCCATCTGATAAACCAGTGAAATAGATGGATCTTGTGAGATAAAGAAACCGTGAGAGAAGGAACATGATCACGAGGCCTGAGAGTGTTCATGTCTTCCTACTTAACATCATTAGAGCTTGTTACACAAGGTACTCACAGAGATCAAAGGAACAAATTATAA
>NW_013620846.1:0-994 GCF_000695525.1 Brassica oleracea var. oleracea
CGTCGGTGGGTCAAGACAAAGACGTGTTTTATTAGATCAGTGAGTCGTAACCGAGTTACAAAAGGGGAAGAGAACAAAGGAAAAAGTCCGGCGAAGACAAATTCGTCGGACCGTACAAGTCGGCGAGATGTAAGATGTAAAACCCTAATTCTAGCCGAAAGTGAGTGTAGTAATTTGCGGATCCCCTCCTTGTTGCCTTGTCTCCTCCTTTTATAGGTGAACGCTCGTTGACCTAATGTGTCTTGTCTCGATGGGCCTCCTCGAGTAATTGGGCTGACTCATCGGACCGTTGTGTCGGGTTGGCGAGCCGATGATGTTCAGTCAATCATCTCATCGACTAAAAGTAGTCTGGAGCCGAGCCGAACACCGGCTTTCAAGTCGACGAGCTAATCTTCTTTGTTGTAATCGTGTGTCTGGGTCATCGTCTTGCGGGCCTTTTGGGAGGGCTAGGCCCATACCCAACATCGATGTTGGAGAAACAAGAGCCTGAATCGTCGTCATCATCGGAGGAGGCGCAAGCTGTGACTCCGTGGGTCGTCTCCGGTAATGTCGATCACGAGAAGGTGATCGAAAATTTCAGCTGCGATAGGATAGACGAGTCGCTGATTTGCGTGTTTGATGATTCGGTTTTTTTTTGTGTGTTTGATGATTCGGTTTTTGATTTGCATTGATGGGGATGTTAAAAGTTATGTTCTTTTGGCTGAGTGAGGATGAATGGCAAAGTAACCAGGAGAGGGGAGAACAAAGTAACCAGGACTCTTGGGTCTCGGGAATTCATGCGATACTACAAACAGAAGCCACCACCATCTTCTCAGAAACACATTGTCGACTCTCTAGCCACGAGGTTTGTTTCCTGTGATAAGGGTTCGTCAGTTTCGTTAAAGTTTCAGACTTTTTATTTGCATTTTCCCTTGATTGTATTTGCTACAAGTATTGGTATTTGCTATAAGTATTGGTTTTTGGTGATAAGGGTTCGTCAGTTTCGTTAAAGTTT
>NW_013620847.1:0-994 GCF_000695525.1 Brassica oleracea var. oleracea
ACCGAGAGTAAACCTAGGTCTTGCCCTAAACCCATCGCATTGGTCTCGAACCTCTCAAAGACATGATATCTAAACGATACGAGATTCCTAAAACATGTCTCTTCGTTCATATCTCAACGTTCCCAAAAAATCGTAAACAATTTTTACGAAAACTCACGTCTCGAACGAACTAACAGATTGAACTAAATATGAGACGACAACTCATGTTCACTTCAAACCCACTCTAAACAAAGTAACCCAAACAGACATCCATTATATAAACCGCATAGCGGTAGGGTTCAAAGCCACCAACGGCCAGTCCCGATAAAAGCGGCCAAAAAAGGCCCGTGCAAAGTTCGAAGGCCACACTCGGCCAGACATATAAGAACAAAGGCCACACTTGGGCGCTAAATACTAGATAAAGGGAAAAACTCCTTCCCGTCAAAACGCTCACAGGTCAAAGTTAAAACTCCTGGACAAGGAAGCTCCAAATACATCCGCGGGAAAGTTAACTTTCTCATCGTCACCGGCAAAATCAGTCGCAGTTTCTACGGTATCATGGGAAACCTGGATGGGATCCCAGCTCCCCTGGATCTTCCCATCGATCGGAGGAATGGTCGCCTCAGCGTGAGCATGATCCTTCATGCCACCCTTCATTAACTCCATCTCCCTCTCGAAAACGTAGTCATCTTCCTGCGTCTTCCAAAGGCTCCAGACGGAGCCGCGACACTCACGGAAGTCGCCCAGCGAGTTAAGCGCCCTTAAGATTCCCGTACTCGACCTGGAATTGAGAAGCGGACTCTTCATCACCTCGACAATTTCCTTCTTGCCCTTCCGTTCCGCCCTGCGAACAGCCCGGGCATGATCACGAGCGAGTTGAGCATCTCGCGCCAACATCTCGTCTCACATGCGAGCAAGATCCTTTTTCGCCTTCTCCGCTTCAAAGCGATAGATCATGGCCTGTCTTCGGCTCGCCTCAATGGCCGATCCAAGCAAGTTCAAACCCTATAAAACC
>NW_013620848.1:0-993 GCF_000695525.1 Brassica oleracea var. oleracea
GAATTAAAAAGAAAAACAAATGAGAGAGAAAGACTGATGAGAAAATGATCTATTATATTAAAACACAAGTGTGACCTATTGATATTAGTTTAGTCCAACAAATATTTTCCATGATACCTACCTTTTGATATGATAACTGTATATAAGAAAAATACAAACTTTATACAATAACCACCGCATCAGTTAACCTAATAACCACCACATCAGTTCTCACCTAACTGCATCAATATATTTGGGCATCAATAATATACCCGCCCTCTCTAGTTCATTTTAAAATTTTAACATACAATGATCAAGTTATGAATGGAGTAGGGATATCTCAGTTTATTTCTGTTACCACATTAGACCATCTTGCATGCCACTTTTATTATGCCCTCCTCCAAAAAACAAAACAAAAGAAGAATCGAAACACTGAGCAAGATAGAGAGATATACATTCCCCTAACTAATTACAAATGATGTATCATCATCCGAACGTAAATTAAATACAAATGCCATTACTCATGAACCATGATGATTGAAACCCTTAGCAAATTTCCTCATAAGGCCAATCTGTTCAGCTTCTTTTCATTCTCAGGCCAGTGGAACGATGGAATGTGTTTTGGGACGTACCACCATGCAAAATTTACAATAGCATTAACTTCTTATACGTTAAACATGGGACAAGACAAAAGCAAATTGAAAACATGACAAAAAAAAAGATTACATCAAACACAGAAAGAAGCAGAGGAAGACAAACAGAGTACCTACTTGTTTGGCAATGATATTACCCCTCTGTGTTAGAACATACACACAACTCTAGCCGATTGAGGCCAAAATTGGCATAACCTTGTGTGGTTGAAAGAGCCAAGTTACAAGTCCCACAAATTCGCAAGTCCATCCAGTGTGGCTGATACTCCATGACCAGATACTGTGCCGGCTACATCACACTTACAGATCGTCAGGATCTCACACCACCACGCACTGCACAGGGTCAATTCTTCTTTTTGCTCAC
>NW_013620849.1:0-403 GCF_000695525.1 Brassica oleracea var. oleracea
ATACCTAAATATTGAGTTATATATGATTTGAGATGTCGAAAATCAACATGGATTTTGCTGCCCTAAATCTCTTTGGGGATAATTATTTACGGTGGACATTGGATAAAAAGATTATCCTAAAGTCAAAAATACTTGGTGAATGTATCATAGAAGACAATAATGCCAATGAGAAAGATTGATATAGGGCAATATTAATTATTAGCCTTCATTTTATTAAGAGTCTCAAAGATCAATATCTGACTATAGAGAATCCTCTAGACCTTTGGACAAAGTTAAAAATCGAGATATGATCACCAAAGAACGGTGTTATTACCAAATGTCCTATTTGATTGGAGGAATCCCAGAATCCATGACTATAAGTCTGTGGATGAGTCTATTGCTAGCTGGGCAAAATAATGGATTA
>NW_013620849.1:410-764 GCF_000695525.1 Brassica oleracea var. oleracea
AGTGAATTGAGACCTCCTGGATTAACCCCATTACCTGATACCAATAAGGCCGCAAAAAAAAAAAAAAAGGTAACCACGTCCAGAATGATAGACCACACGGTCATGGCCGTGAAGGGTGGAAAGGACATGGCAATGGCCACTATAACACATTTGGCCGTGGGAATATATATGGCAGAGGCCGTGGGTATCAACCCAATTTGAGCCATGGTCAAGGCAGTGGCCGTGGTATATCCTTTAAACCACAAATCTCGACCAAATCAGTGTGCCATAGATGTGGAATGGGGAACCATTGGGCTAAGATATGAAGGACTCCCAAACATTTTTGTGACCTCTATCAAAGAGAGTCTGAAAGGG
>NW_013620849.1:786-993 GCF_000695525.1 Brassica oleracea var. oleracea
ATGATCAAGATGATCTTATGGAATATGAGACTTATGATTGCCTAAAAGAATCAAGTTGATAATCTGATTTCGACATCAAACTTGTGTGATTGCTTTGCTTGTATGATTTCTCTGATTTTTATCTCTTTGAATTTATTTCCATTACATTGTCTTCTTAGACTAAATGAATGAATGATTTTTCTATATGAGTACACTGAAAAACGCCAA
>NW_013620850.1:0-992 GCF_000695525.1 Brassica oleracea var. oleracea
AATTCTGTGAGGATTCAAAGCTTATGAAAGTTTTCTTAGAAGTAGTGTGATCACTCTATGAACTTTTAGTTGCATTGATAGATAAGAAAAAGTGGATACATATTGTTGTGTTTTGGTCTTTGCCTAAAATAATTTTGAGATGTTTGCTATGTTTTTCATCAGATTAAAAGGTCAATGATACCATTAGAAAATACTATATTTTATGAGGTTACAGATAGTGACTACACTCGGGGAGTTTGTTCTATTCGTCAGCTCTTAGACAGTTATCTATAGGATTGTTTTATTATTACGAACGTAGGAATGAGTTTCTTCTGTTCTCAGTGGTAACCTTACGAGATATTATGTTCTATTGGAGAGAATGTTACCCTGAGTTTCCTTTGTGAAACGGCTGAGGAACTCCAAGAAGCAAGTTAGAAGCTGCAACTGTAACAATGGTTTTGTACAACTAATGAACCAATTTATGTCAAGTATATTGTTCTACAAAGTCTCACCCTTTTCTATATCTTATATGCTTGATTAGGTGTGTTCCTTGGCTTATCTTCCAATGCACGTTACCAAATTATCAACATCCTTGAACGCGTCTTGGAAGGTTCAACAGAATCGAAATGCATTCATGTGGTTGCGGTGGCGTTTAAGGTTGGAGTCCGGTTTTCTAATAATGTATATGGAGGTGTGCAGTTTGTGGATTGGGCTTAATTATCCGGTGTCCGGTAGTCAAACCGGTTTCAAACCAGCATTAGGAGTTTCCTGTCTAAGATCTTTATATCTGACGGTACAACACTTTCCAATTTCCTTAATTGTAGAATAATAATAATAACGTTTTCATATCATTTAATAGGAAAATAAAATGTCACAGTCTTAAAATTTAGTTTTGAAAAGAAAATTTCCGTTAATTTCTTCGTAAGTAAGAATCAAGAGGTTTAGGTTTTCATTAAGCGACAATGACAAAGGTTTCACGGGTTGTTTTATTTGCTCTAGGAATATGATACCAC
>NW_013620851.1:0-992 GCF_000695525.1 Brassica oleracea var. oleracea
AATCACTAGGAATCTGAATAAATATAATAGGAGTTAGCATGAAGAAGTTATTCCACTTTCAAATGATGTGATCCCAGTTTTCTATTATGGAAATATGACAATTTCTTCGTCATTCTAATCAAACCAGGATGAACCGCGATATAAGAAGCTGTATTTCGACACATAAAGTAGTGGAGAATCATGAGGAAATTGAATAAATCTCGTAGGAGTTAGGATGAAGAAGCTATCCCACTTTCAAATCAGGTGATTCCAGTTTTCCTGTTTGGGAATATGACAACTTCTTCGTCATTCTAATCAAACCAGGATGAACCGCGATATAAGAAGCTGTATTTCGACACATAAAGTAGTGGAGAATCATGAGGAAATTGAATAAATCTCGTAGGAGTTAGGATGAAGAAGCTATCCCACTTTCAAATCAGGAGATTCCAGTTTTCCTATTTGGGAATATGACAACTTCTTCATCATTCTAATCAAACAAGGATGACCCGCGATGTTAGAAGCTGTATTTGGGCACATAAAGTAGTGGAGAATCACTAGGAAGTTGAATAAATCTCATAGGAGTTAGGATCAAAAAGCTATCCCACTTTCAAATCAGGTGATTCCAGTTTTCCTATTTGGGAATATGACAACTTCTTCATCATTCTAATCAAACAAGGATGACCCGCGATGTTAGAAGCTGTATTTGGGCACATAAAGTAGTGGAGAATCACTAGGAAGTTGAATAAATCTCATCGAAGTTAAGATGAAGAAGTTATCCCACTTTCAAATAAGGTGATTCCAGTTTTCCTGTTTGGGAATATGACAACTTGTTCATCATTCTAATCAAAGTAGGATAAACGGCGATGTAAGAAGCTGTATTTGGACACATAAAGTAATGGAAAATCACTAAGAAGTTGCATAAATCTGATAGGAGTTAGGCTGAAGAAGCTATCCCACTTTCAAATTAGGTGATTCCAGCTTTCATGTTTGGGAATATGACAACTTCTTCGTCA
>NW_013620852.1:0-992 GCF_000695525.1 Brassica oleracea var. oleracea
AGAAACGGGTGGGACTAAACAGGACCAAGAGGTATCCACGGAAGAAGATTCTTTTCCTTCTATTTTTTCGGAAGAAAGGGAGGATCTGGACAAAATCGATGAAATGGAAGAAATCGGAGTGAATGGAAAAGACAAAATTAATAAGGATGATGAATTCCACGTTCGAACATACTATAACTATAAAACAGTTTCTGAAAATCGAGATGGAAATAAAGAAAATTCTAATTTAGAATTTTTCAAAATAAAAAAAAAAGAGGATCGTTAAAAAAATCAATACATAGCACAAATACAAGAACAGATAAGAAGAGATGCGACTTCCACCTATATATTTTGTTACTTCTCCTACAAAGAAACTTGTAATACCTACTCCATTTGTAATTCCATCAATGATTCGTTTATCAAAAAAATTCGTTTGTTTTGCTAATTTTCTTATACTTTCAGTTAAGATTTTTTTTAAAAAAGTATCTATGTAACCACGATTATATGACCAAATTATATACAAAATTGATTGGTTTTTCCCACCTAATTCTTTTAGAACTCCACTTTTGAAATGAATTAAGTAAAGTGAAATTTAATCTAGATGAATAAAAAGGCTTATATAAACAGTATGCTATAAATATTCCAAACAAAGCTATACTGACTGAAAAAATTGCATTTTTCAAAAATTCATACCAATCTACAAAATTTTCTGAATTGGTATGCAAAAGGTTTATCGACGGCGTTACTAATTTTGATAATATATCAAAGTCTATTCCTTCTTGATTGAAAGGAATTCCTATGGCTCCAATAAACAAAGTAAATAAAAGCAATACAAGCATAGGAAATAGAATAGTATTGTCTGATTCATGGGGATAATAGAAAGTTCTTGTATTAAGTCCAAAATTTTCAACAGTAATAAAAGTTTGATTTCTTACATTATTACTAATTTTATATGTTTTATTGCCAAAAAAAAAAAGCTCTTTTCGTATTATTCATTGTTAATAATGGTACTA
>NW_013620853.1:0-497 GCF_000695525.1 Brassica oleracea var. oleracea
CTTCCTGACGCGCATGAGTTCGAAAACAAGGACAATGATGCCAACCTTGGTGCGTATGAGGGGTGATAAATAGGCTTCGCTAGATTATTTTGTACGATAGATTAGGCTGATGTGTGTATTAGAACATGATCCTTCTTTTGTGTTTGAACTTGATCCATATTTTGTAACTATATTTTGCACAGAAGACTTACAGTTAAGTCGTCTGGAATGTTGGACGACTTAACTATAAGTAGTCTGGAAAGTCTTCTGAGCAGTGACCTTTTGTAACTATATTTCGGATAATATAAAGGGCAAGACCATCTCAAATTTGTTTGGTAGTGCAATTTGACAAAAAAGTTGACACAAATAAGTTCATAACACAAATTTTTAATACATCGACTAAACACTGGACGACTAACTGGACGACCTTTTGGACGACTTAATTGAAGGTCTTCTGGAAGACTAAACACTGAACGACCAAATTGAAGGTCTTCTAGAAGAAAAAACCCTGGACGACT
>NW_013620853.1:628-992 GCF_000695525.1 Brassica oleracea var. oleracea
GTCTTCTGGAAGACTAAACACTGGACGACTAACTTGAAGGTCTTCTGGAAGAAAAAACCCTGAACGACTAATTGGACGACCTTCTCGACGACTTACTTGAAGGTCGTCCACGTCATTTCTTACATTGTGGTTTCGTATGGCCAGTTTCCTTGCATTGTGAGCATCTATAAACCCTGTGTTGCTTCTGGGGTTTGCGTCCTCTCAGACTGGATAGCTCCAACCAAGATTGCCATCTTGATTTCTTCTGTCTTCCCGGACCACGCTTTTCATTTGGAGGAAAGCATGTGCGTTCCTCAACTTGTTGTCCAACACAAGGTTATATATTCTCTGAGTATCCTGCAAACAGAAAATCCTTTGAGTACAC
>NW_013620854.1:0-992 GCF_000695525.1 Brassica oleracea var. oleracea
TGTCTTTCTTGGTTTGTTGTGTCACGGAAACAGCTTGGTCTTTCTTGGTTTGTTGTGTCACAAGACTGCTGTTGGGGTTGTTGTTTTCTACTCTCATTGTCTTTAAATGAAATGAAGTACTCTAGTTTGTAATGAAATGAAAGTATTCTAGTTTCTTTGTGTCATTTGTAGTTTCAGTGTTCATCGCCAATACCATCTTCTCTTTCTCATATTCTCGTTTCTCAATCACATATCATCAAAATATCATCGCCAATATCATCTTCTCTTTCTCATACCAAGGGCTGTAACAAAACATACCAAGGGATTATCATCTTCTCCGTAAGGCAAGTTCACAAACATTCATCATAGTTTTTTTTTTTAATGAAGGTGATTAAGAAGGGGTAAGTTATATTTTTTCCAACCTTGTATAATATGAAGCTTCATGACAAAAAAAAAAAATATGAGGCTTGGTTTTTTTTTTTAATTGAAGGTGATTAAGAAGGGTTTTACTACTTACCAATTTTTTCCCAACCTTATATAATATGAAGCTTCATGACAAAAAAAATATATTGATGAATATTTTGATGCAGGTAACCATGGCATCTTCTTCTCATAATAATCCCGATGATTTTGATCAATATTTTGATGAATATGTTGATCAACATTTTGATCGAACGTTTGAGAATCTTGTCATTGCTTATGGTGGTCAAGAAGAGGAGAAGCCAGAAAGAAAAAAACGAGTTCATATCGAAAGAAATCGAGAAGCCGGTCATATACGATTATGGAATGATTATTTCAGTGAAACTCCGACGTATCCTGGAAATTTATTCCGACGACATTTTAGAATGAACAAGCCATTGTTCATGCACATTGTTGAGCGACTCTCCAACGAAGTACAATTCTTTCGCCAAAAGAAAGATGGTCTTGGAAGGCTTGGTCTCTCTGCCTTCCAAAAGTGTACAGCAACCATTCGTGTCTTGGCTTATGGTACTGCGGCTGATGCGGTCGACGAA
>NW_013620855.1:0-992 GCF_000695525.1 Brassica oleracea var. oleracea
TTATCCGATATCCTAGTTACACCAAAGGTATCCAACAAGTGAGATCGAACATATCTGCATAGCAACCAGAGACAAGAGTTCACAGCGCATAAACTTAAAAAACACCACATCTCTATTATTATTCCATTCGCAGATAAACTCCCACCCCAAAACAACAAAATCCAAACAAAATTATTAAAGAAAACCCCAAAATCCCAAATTATAGAAGACATTGCATGTATCATCATAAAATCAGTTCTTCATTAACTGTTTCGGGTGTAAAGAATTCTTTTCCTCTGGCTGCTTAGTTCCAGTACCCTTCCTATTACCATGTTTGAGCACTGCACGCTTGCGAGGAGAGAGGAGGACCTGACCAAACTTCTTGGTATTGATACCAATGTTGGGCAGGCCTGCGGGTTTGCGCGTGCCGGTTTTCGTCTCCACCTGCACCTCCTCTGTTCCCCTCTCATTGCTCTGATGTCCATTGCCTTCTATCTGGATAGTCCCATCCCCCGTGATAGTTTCCTTGGCTTCACTATCTGTTATGGTTAACGGTTGCTCCATAGACGCCATCAAAGCATCAAGACCGTCTTCATGTAATTCCTCATCTCCTGGTTCCTCTTCCTCCCCTGCCCACTCCAAGCCCTCGTTGGAACCGAACTGGTCCAAAGTATGAAGCCCATCTGCTAACATCTCATCCACCAAGTCCAGCCCGTTCTCCACACCAGTCGTATCCGTGGTTATTTTTGCGGATTCAGAGACGGGTACTGTCATCTGCTCCAACCCCGCCCCTGCTGGTTGAGTCACTACCTGTGAAGGAACCTCCTTCACATTGCCACTCCTACGGAACTCTCCCTCCTCACGTGAATCCTCTCCTGATCTACGTAAAGGAGTGTGTTCCCTCCTCGGGGCCTGATTGTAGCGAGATCTCGCATCCTCTTCCTGACGTCTTGTTGTTTCCCACCAAGCTCCTCGGTGGCGTGAACTTCCCTCATCAGCTTTATTGTGTTGAC
>NW_013620856.1:0-992 GCF_000695525.1 Brassica oleracea var. oleracea
GTTTACGGATTTTATGTTATTTAGTGTTGATTAGGCGGATAATGTTGAGAAATATACAGTTGATGTTAATTTTAAAAATTAAATTTTTTTTCCCAGGTTCGAAAAGGAAAACTTACTGCCCATTACAGAGAGATGTTCGGGGAGCCGGGAAGTCGTTTAGACCCGGCCTCTTCTTCACCTCCCGGTTCTTCGGGTCAGGAGACTGTCCCCGAGACTCAGTACACTCAGAGAGTCTCTGGGTCTACTTCTTCTAGTACACCATCGGCTCCTCATGTGCATTCTCCGATGGCTCATCCGACGATGCCTCCTCCTGTGCCTCCTCCGATGGCTCCTCCGATGGCACCTCAGATGCCCGCCGATATTCATCCTGATTTGATGGTGCCTCCGAGTGCTCCTTACTCGCAGTACACTGTAGAGGACATTCTCCGCGTTCCAGGCAGAAAAGGTTTACTAGTCATCGACCCCGACCGACCGGACGAAATTTTGTGGTATGTTGCATGGTATGTTACATTATTATTTTTTATTCGTTTTAAATTCTTTTATAACATTAAAAAATAATTTATATTTTAAATTTGTATTTTCCAGGTTTGGGGTTGACGGATGTCTTGCATCAGACGTAACCGAGACGATCAAAGGTTACTTCTCCATGGAACATCCGAGCTGGAGTGAGGCGCCTCACTACGTCAGAAAGACGTGGTTCACAATTTACGCTGTAAGTTCCTATTAATTAATTATATATACTTTAATTTTTTCATGATTTATGTATAGATTTATATATATACTTTCTAAAAAACTAATTGTTAATTTATTTTTCCAACAGCAAAAATATAATTGGGCCTTGGGGATCACTGAGAGGGTGAGGAAGAAGTTTAACGCGAAGGCGAAAGTTCACTTGTTGGACATGGTCTCCAACTGGAAGGATGGCTGGATCTTGAAGGGATATGCGCGTGACAAACCCGCTGAGCTCACCACGGATGTGTGGGATGGCCTCA
>NW_013620857.1:0-991 GCF_000695525.1 Brassica oleracea var. oleracea
ATTCATGGTTCCAAATAAGCAAGAAGATTAGTGGCACAAGAGGGTCACAGAGTCTTGTCTCAACAAGATAACTTTCAGCCAAACTAGGGGCACGCCATTGCCCATTGCTTAGACCAGAAGAGTGACATCTTAAAGGTCAGGAAGATGAGTACAAGTGTCGGCCAAAACACTTTGATCAGGTCCAAAGACAAACCAGAGCAAGCTATTGTCCAAGTAAAGGCTAAGGTAAGTCCTATACTTGATAAATCTTTCCATAAATCATCTACCACTTGTATGATGCACTTGTCTTTGTCCAAGAGTGTTATTACAGGTCTAAAGGAGCCTAGGTACATAGAAGAAGAGACGCCAGGCACAAGCCTTCCCACGGACCAGAAGGGAGCTCAAAGCACTAAACAATCAAAGTTGCTTAATAAACAAAAACTAGTGATCATAGTATCAAACCAAGGTAAGTGTCAAACAACACCTTTAGATACTGGTTTAAACATTTGTATTCTTGGTACAGGAATACCAGATGAGAGCCACATTCTTACCGAACCAGAACATGAGCTCAATCAAAATCCACACCACAAGTGGAAACCGAAAACTGAACAAAAGATTGTTCAAGTGCCAAAACCTGAGGTAAATTTCACTCTAGATCATCATGATATTATTAATTCCAGGACAATATTAGTGCACTTGTCTTGTCCAAGGAAAAGTGAAATTATTACAGGAAACCAAGGTGAGTACAAGGCAAAGAAAGAACAAGAAGCTCTTGCTGCCACAACTGATTTAAGGGTTAATTGTTCTATGTTTATATCATTTTATAAATCCCTTTATTTTGGTATAATATACTTGTCTTTGCCAAGATGTTTTGATCCAGAGATAAGTCAAGAGGAACATAAAAACCAAGCTGAGCTATCAAAAGAAGGTGATCATACCAACCATAAACAGTTGCAAGAAAGGCGGCCATCTAACCAAATATGTCCAAAGAAGAATATCATTCTTCATCATG
>NW_013620858.1:0-417 GCF_000695525.1 Brassica oleracea var. oleracea
GTGTGCCTTCATATGCTCCCTTCGCGAGATATACGGTGGATGATTTGCTTGTCCAGCCTGGACGGAAGGGTTTGGATGTTCTAGACCCCGATAGACCCGAGGAACTTATTGGTAAGTTATTAATTTTTATTACATTAAAATTTAATTAATTTTTATTTTCTAACGGTTAAATTGTTTTTTTTCAGGTTTGGGGCTAACAACCGTGTTAGCCGGAGCGTTTCGGTGATGATTAAGGGTTACTACGACGGGGCATACCCGAACTGGAGCAAGACACCAAATCACGTTAAGATCACGTGGTTTAAATGCTTTGCGGTAAGATTTTTTAATTTAATTAAATTTGCACTTTTAAATATATATATATATATATATATATATATATATATATATATTAATATTTATTATTAATTGTAATTTTTT
>NW_013620858.1:528-991 GCF_000695525.1 Brassica oleracea var. oleracea
GATTGGAAGGACAAGTGGGAGATCTACGGGTATGAGGGAAAGCCCCCTTAGCTCACGACGGATGTATGGGATGGCCTCATCGCCTATTGGGAGCACCTCTCTTCGATCAAAAAGGTCAATTCGTGTTCGGCTTCTCGAAGGACGAAGGATAAAGATGGTCATTTGCCCATGCTTCACAGAACCGGACAAAAACCTCATGCAGGAGTCCGTCTAGAAGCTGTAAGTTGTTTTAAATATATATTTTAAAATATTCAATTAATATAATTTATAATATTTAATTTAATTTTTTTTTTGTAGTTCGAGAAGACGGGAGTCTTACCTTCTCTGTCTGACCTATTCAGGATGACTCACGCCACATCCGACGGAGTTTTTGCGGATCCTGCATCTGAGAAACTCTTCCAAACCGTGGCTGGTCAGATTGAAGAACGGGAGACACAACTAACCCAGGAGTCTCCCGATGGAT
>NW_013620859.1:0-991 GCF_000695525.1 Brassica oleracea var. oleracea
ATAATTGATATATGTATATTTAATTACCTGATCGGCCTGAGAAGCAAAAATGAAAGGAACATAATATTGCAACTTTCGCCTTGAATGTACTGATGTAACACCAAATGCATATGTTCTCACACCTCGATCTGGAGTGTTGTCGTACCAATCACAATAGAAAACAGTACAGCGCAATCCAACCATGCCCGGATACTTGATTTCCATAATCTCCCGTATGTTTCCGTAGTATACATCATCTCCAGATGCAGAACAAATGCCAGCATCATAAGTCGTACTCGAACGTCTCCTCTTTTGAGTTGTGAATGCATATCCTCGAGTACGAAATCTCGGATATAACTTCACAACATACTCTGCTCCACGCACCATCTCGCGTATCCAATCGTCAAATGTTTCACCTCTGGCCAAACCAGCAGACACCTATTAATAGCACATATATATGTTATATCAATATATATGAATTAGTATAAATATGTGATAAATAATATTTTAATTTGTTTAAAGCACTCACATAAGTAAGCAGTCATCCAGAAAATTCATTCAGTTCTTCAAGTTTCTCCTCTGTGGCATATCTATATTCGAACCGCTTTTCCGCCGTGAAAATCCTGTATATATGTTGACAATAATATAATTAATTAAGATTTAAATTTCAACTTGTTAAAATAAAAATTTGTAAGCTAATTTATTTACCTCTCATATTGAAGAACATCTTCGCAGTTGGTGAGCAAATATGTTTGCAAATGACTGCGCTCCTGCTCAGTAAGTCGACGGTCCTTTGGTTTTCCGCTAAGTCGTCCAACATCTATGAAGATGTCTGGAACCGTAACATGATATGTTGCCCGTTCGCCTCTATCATCATGCCGAGCAGGTCTTCTGTTTTTGGTCTGCATTTCTGCTGGAAAGTAGAACTCAGTAAAGTTTGAAGTTTCTGAATTTATCTTCTGTGTGATTATTGAACCTTCCACCCTACTATAATTTTTCACCATCTTCTTCA
>NW_013620860.1:0-990 GCF_000695525.1 Brassica oleracea var. oleracea
ACAAGCAAACCGTCTACTTACTAGTGTATGTCGACGACATACTAGTCACTGGAAGCAGCAAGGATCTCATCAATACTATACTCGTGAAGCTAGCTGATAGATTCTCTGTCAAAGATCCAGAAGACCTGAACTATTTTTTGGGTATTGAGGCACATCGCACGAACAGAGGACTACACTTATCTCAGCGGAAGTATATCCTGGACCTCCTTCACAAGTACAACATGATCGATGCCAAGCCAGTGGCAACACCCATGGCTGCCTCTCCGAAGCTCACACTCAATGGCGGTCACTCCTTGTCTGATCCAACCCCTTATCGACAACTCATTGGAAGTCTTCAATATCTTCAGTTCACTCGACTTGACATCACCTTTGCCGTCAACAGAATCTCGCAATTCATGCATCATCCGACTGAAGAGCACTGGCAAGCCGCAAAACGCATACTCCGCTACCTTGCAGGCACCACTACACATGGGGTTTATTTTGCAGCAGACAACAAGCCCTTGCTACATGGTTTCTCGGATGCAGACTGGGCTGGGGACACTGATGACTACATCTCCACTAATGCGTATATCATCTACTCAGGAAAGACACCAGTCTCTTGGTCATCCAAAAAGCAGACTGGAGTCGCAAGGTCGTCTACAGAAGCGGAGTACCGATCCATTGCCAATGCCGCAGCTGAGATACGTTGGATATGCAATCTCCTTACAGAACTTGGCATCCGCCTATCTTCACCACCAACTATTCTCTGTGACAACTTGGGCGCAACATTTCTTTGTGCCAATCCTGTCTTCCACTCCCGTACGAAGCATGTTGCACTTGACTACCACTTCATTCGAGGACAAATTCAGCGCAATATGCTCAGAGTTTCTCATGTCAACACCAAGGACCAACTTGCAAATGCGCTGACAAAACCCCTCCTCCGCGGTCGTTTTGTTGAACTCAGGAACAAGATTGGAGTGTCTGCAGCCTCTCCATCTTGAGGGGGCGTGT
>NW_013620861.1:0-990 GCF_000695525.1 Brassica oleracea var. oleracea
TGCCTCTCGCCTAGGACTCCTTATATACTCCTCCAAGGTCAGTTTTATCTTTTCCCTTTCTGCCCTTAAGCCGTCTTAAGTGAAAAATGGAGATATTCCATTTTTTCCGATCTTCATGTTTATCCACGGAAACTTAACTTTTTTCTGTGGAAACTTATCTTTATATTTGTTTATATAAAATAAAAACATAAACCGCCATAGTATCTACGAGCTCATTCGTAAAGAATCATAAGTGGGCTTGTAGTCGCATTTTAGACCTCGTTGGGCCGTCTTTCGACAAGAAACATTTGTTACGATTTTCTTTTCGACAAAAACAAGTTTTCGCGGTTTTTATCGTAAAGTTTCAACGGTAACTTTGATCGGAATGATGTGAGAAATGATATGGCTGCGGAACATGGGAGCTAGCATTGAGGATCAGACGAGAATGCACGGATTTGACTCGTACCCGTTGATCAATGTCTGAGACAGTTCGGTCGCTACGTAGCGACCTGGTCCGCACTGGATCGGTCGCTACGTAGCGACCGAATGAAAGGTTTGATGGTCGCTACGTAGCGACCGACCGAATGGCTTGGTCTGTCACAACGTATCGACCGGCTCATTCACGGACCGGTCGCTACGTGGCGACCTTGTTTGGATCCTTTTCTGACGTTTTATGAATGTGTTCTTGGACTATGAGTGTTTAGTTTCGATGAATCAGAGATTAGTGCAAGATTTCACCGGAAAGTTCTTCGTAAAGATTTCTTTACAAAGATTATTTTTCGTAAAAACGTTCATGCTGATTTATACGGTTATTTGGATGTTAACTTCGTTGTGTCTGTTTTTGACACCAACAATATTAATAACTTGTCCTATAATGTTTTCAATAAAAATTTACGAAATTAACAAATCGAGAAACATTTTTGGGGGAGTTTTAGACATTGATTCCGTCGTAACCGATTTTGACCCCAACATGGTTATGCAAAAATAGAGTCAAAGTTGTTAAAGAAACTA
>NW_013620862.1:0-990 GCF_000695525.1 Brassica oleracea var. oleracea
TACTTTTCATTGTGTCGCAATAAACTGCCTAGACCGATTAATCAAACACTTAGGCTAAAAATGTTAACCTTCCATTGACGATTTTTTGTATCTGACTGATTTTGGCCCGCTTGGGAACCGATTGTTAGAGAGTATAAATACATCTGATGATAATAGATGAATAAATACCTTTTACTAGTGGTTGTGAATTCTTTGGTCCAAACAATAATAGCTGGATCGATTGCAGTTTCGCCTTCCCAAGAAGCCTGCATTTCATTTCGTAAATGAAACTTCGCAATATTAAAATCACAGGGAACAGAACATTTGTGGTAAATCAATAATGGAGATAAACAGAAAGAAACAGTAGATCACTTACACATGAGTTGGAGATGAAGCTGTCTGCAAAAGTTGAGCTACATTGGTTTTGGGAGCCTCTTGCACTCCAACCACAAGCAAATCAAATTTTCTGTCTTTGCCAACAAGCTGAACCAAATCTTCATACGAAACCTTCACATTTGTTATAGGAATAATTAATGATGATATTAAGGAATGTTTGTTATATATCTAATAACTAGCGAATATGCGCATACCTACGAACGTACCTTTCCATTCATGTTCCATGTGATGATACGGATACAAAGATCTGATTTTCTAGAAAAGCTACAACTCTTAACAGCTTCAATTGTTCTAATACCATCGTGGGATGAGTTGTTGCCAACAGAACTTAACAAAGTTTCCTTGTTGTAAAATCTATACAGAAGTACACAATAATACACGTTACATGTCTTTTTACTTGGTATTTATAAATAGTAAAATTGATAGTGATACTAATTGTTACCCTTTACGCCCACACAAAGAATTTGTATTGCCCATTGTCTCTGCATGCCCTGTTTCTCCGTAAATGGTACGATTCGAAAGGTATTTTGTAGAGAGAGGGGAAGAAGTGAGCAAATTTAAAGAGAATTGGTATGATAAGAGCCTGGAAATTTCACAAAGTCATCTTCATTCATC
>NW_013620863.1:0-990 GCF_000695525.1 Brassica oleracea var. oleracea
TTTGAATAATTCAGATATTTAATCAATTTCGGTTTGAGTTTGGTACTCCTTTTTCGGATCAAGATCGGTTCGGTTCTTCATATTCGGATATTTTGCATATCTCTTATATTATTGACATAAAAACAAACATAAACATATTTTTGAAAAATATAACCGCGCGAGTCCGCGGGTCAAAGTCTAATTTAAGTTTTAAATTTCAACCATACAAGCATGGTCTAGTGGTATTGTGGGCTTGGAAAGATGCTAAGCACCTGAGATTCAAAACCTACCAAACTCAAATTTAACCCATTTGTGTGGCCATGCCACATGGATATCTAATTCTCATTGCCAAAAAGATGTTAATATATTCATATTTTACATCATATTTTGCATTTGTGAAAGGTAACAAACGGTAAAAAATAGTTATGTTCAAAATTTCAAACCTATTTATTATGGTGTGCCCCATGTTGCAATGCTTGCTAGATTGCATCATTGCTCTCTCACCAAATTTCGGCCAAAAACTTGCCGGAAGATCAATCTGAAGCCGGTGTGAGAAAGTCTTGGGTGACCGATCTTGTTTATGCTCCTCGTGGTTTGCTTTCTGCCACTTAGTAAAACATACATGCTTCTTCTTTTCTTTTGGATCTCTTCATCAACAAGCACCTCATGTCAAACATTTTTATCACCAAGATTATTTAGTCTTTTCTTTTTGATTAATTGGGGTATCACATGCTTATAAAAGGTTCAAACTAATTCTGAAAAAAATGCAGTTCATGAAGAATTTTTCTTCAAGTAATTAAATGGGACGAAAGTATATTCTTTTTCTTTTAGTTTTTCTTAGTTGTATTTGCCAAAGTTAATTTAAATGTTTCCAGCAAATGTAGTTCTATTATAAAACACACGTCTAATCACCACGCGCATGTGAAACAGGTTCAAGAAATAGTCGAAAGCAGATGTCCTCATGATATTGAGTAACTTTTATGTTATGTGTAAAAGAAAGTAGAAGAACAT
>NW_013620864.1:0-990 GCF_000695525.1 Brassica oleracea var. oleracea
AAGAAAAATATAAATTATATAAATATAGGTGTTAGTTAGGTGGAATCTGAACATGACTTAGTGGGTACAACCATTAAGGCTTTTTTCATAAGGATTCCAACAAAAAGAATTCGAGCGGGACTTGGTGGCGGCAATCATCAAGGTTCGATTCATATGAATTCTTAGATATAGGTCAAAAAGAAGTGACCAGGACTTGGTGACAACCACCATTAAGGCTTGATTCATGGAAGCCTGTCCAATCTTTGTCAACGATCTTGCAATATAAGCAGACTTTGACTGAAGAGAGAAATTAGTAGAGAGAAAAGATAGGAACTAACTTTTACCTACAGATCCATATACTTGTTTGAAAATCTTTGCATTCTGTGATCGATACTCCTAAGGTAAAGCATGCACTTTTATTTATGTTAAGAAATGAGGTTGGTAGAGAAGAATGTCAGACAAGATTTGCTAAGTTGGTGGCTAGGTGAATTTGGTTGCTAAGCTAGGATATGGTATAATGTGATTTTGTGATTAGGACGTTTTAGATGTGGATTGCAATATCGTAGAGGTGATGATTCTAACTTTTAAATTGTGTGAGTCCATGATGTTTTCAAACCTCTTTCATAAGACTGCCCTGTGTGTTTTACTTGAGGACAAGCAAAAGGGTAAGGCTGGGGGAGTTGATAGACCATGGATTTTACCCACTTTCAGCCATGGTCTATAAGTGTTTTAATATATATTTACTACTATATAGAGTTTATTTTGAGTATTTACAGGTTCAGGTACGTTCTGGAGAAATATGGTGATTTTGGAGCCTTTTGAGTGTAGAGCTGCACAGACGTGTCAGATGCCTAGCTATGGATGGAGACCTTCCGACTGTTAGATGGAGCTCATCGTTTGCCACAAGATATAGCTTTGAGTTAGCTTTCCAATGCCACCGGCTTGAGGTCAATCAGCATCCTGCAGCAGAAGTTATGCCTGTTTTACTGAGGAGTGGTCAGTCTGCCTCGC
>NW_013620865.1:0-990 GCF_000695525.1 Brassica oleracea var. oleracea
GCTTTTTCTTTCGATTGATGAAGAAGGTAATATGTTGATGATATGGGAGGGGGGGTTAGACTGTTTAGACTGGTTAGACTGTTTCGAAATTCTGTGAACAGCGAGGTTGGCAGTCCTTTGGTAAATATATCAGCGTATTGTGAAGAAGAAGGCACATATAGTACCTTTACTTGACCAAGAGCCACCTTCTCGCGAACAAAATGAAGATCTAACTCGACGTGTTTTGTGCGTTGATGCTTCATCGGGTTGGCTGATAAGTAGACCGAGCTTATATTGTCGCAGAAGACGAGAGTAGCCTTGTCAAGCGGTTGATGGAGTTTTAGTAGCAGGTTGCGTATCCAGCAAGTTTCTGCAACAGTATTTGCTACACCCCTGTACTCTGCTTCGGAACTCGAACGCGAGATCGTGTTTTGCCTTTTTGATGACCAAGATAAAAGGTTGCTGCCTCTGTATACACAGTATCCTGATGTAGACCTTCGTGTGTCTGGGCACCCAGACCAGTCCGCGTTTGAGTATGCCGTCAAGGTGGTATTGTTGGATCTGTACATCTGCAAGCCGTGCCCTTCTGTTCCTCGAATGTACCTGATAATCCGCTTGAGAGCTGTAAGATGTTGTGTGCGCGGATCATTCATGAACAGACAAATTTGTTGCACAACATAGGTGATATCCGGGCGCGTAAACGTCAGGTATTGGAGAGCTCCAGCAAGTTTTCTGTACTGAGTGGGGTCTGCTATTTTGTCACCAGCTTCTGTTGACAGTTTGGCATTGACGTCTGCAGGGGTTGATAGTGGTTTGCAGTCCTTCATTCCGGCTCGCTCGATGATCTCTGTCGCGTATTGACGTTGAGAAAGAAAGAGACCAGCTCGGTTATGGTCCACCTTAACTCCCAAAAAATAACTGAGCTGTCCCATATCAGACATGGGAAATTCGTCTTTTAGTTGGGAGGTGATACGTTGGAGCAGAGCTTGACTTGAACCTGTCAAAACAATG
>NW_013620866.1:0-466 GCF_000695525.1 Brassica oleracea var. oleracea
TTTAGAGGTTCGGTCTGGGTATGGACTGAGCGACGTGAGGCATCGACTGTGGCCTAGTAGGCCGGGATCGGGTCTTACATGCATCATCACAAGTTTCAATTTTCTTGGTACGTGTTTAGGTGAAAGCTGCAAGAGAGGAGATGAATCAGATTATGGAGGTATGGAAACAAGTCCCAGATTTATCAAAGGATTTTTCTCCTACAAGATCAAATGCAATGGACATAATAAAACAGGTTCGTCCGTCTCATATAAAATAAAACGTAAGAAGACTTGACATGTTTTGGTCTTTTACTATTTTCATTGTGCCTTCAATTTGTTTTTTTAAGCTTATCCCAGTGTATATATGTACCTTCTCACTTGCCTCCTCAATTACTGTACTTTCTCCTAATCATCTTCATTTGTTCTGTCGATCGACGTCGGCAGTGTTTCGTCGGTCAATACTCATGGCAATCGTCTATTCGGATCT
>NW_013620866.1:524-990 GCF_000695525.1 Brassica oleracea var. oleracea
AAATTAAAATTACCTAATGGGTTGCCTCCCACTCAGCGCTTTGTTATTGTCATTTAGCTTGACTTTGGAGGTGATTTGGCTAGTAATGTTGAAAACAGGTACTTGCTGGGAAGCAAGTTCCCATCTCTTTTCTGCTCTTGTTAAACCATGTACCAGTGAAGTCTCACATTGCTTCGCCTCCTCTGCGCCATTTGTCTTTCATTGTTGCAGTTGTATTCTCAATCCTCTGCAATATGTCTCCAAGACATTCAAGTTTGAACTGATGACTCACAAGTGTGGCGTATGTGTCAGCTGAGATCATCTCTCCATGGTTGTTTTTATAAGACATATCTGATTTCACCTTTGGTACTAGCCTTCCTCGGTTTGTTGGTGTAGCTTCATCGATAAATGTCCTTCTGTGACTATCGGTTGATATGTTAATGCGTCTGTCGATCGATGTTGATGCCTCTGGTCGACGAGCGATGTA
>NW_013620867.1:0-990 GCF_000695525.1 Brassica oleracea var. oleracea
CACTTCCTGGTGATTCTCCACTACTTTTTGTATAAAAATCCAGCTTCTTACGTCGCGATTCATCCTGGTTTGATTAGTATGACGAGGAAGTTTTCATATTCCCAAACAGGAAAACTGGGATCACCTGATTTGAAAGTGGGATAACTTCTTCATCCTAACTCCTATGAGAGTTATTGCACTTCCTGGTGATTCTCCACTACTTTTTGTATAAAAATCCAGCTTCTTACGTCGCGATTCATCCTGGTTTGATTAGAATGACGAGGAAGTTGTCATATTCCCAATGAGGAAAACTAGGATCACCTGATTTGAAAGTGAGAACTTTTTCATCCAAACTCCTATGAGAGTTATTCCACTTCCTTGTGATTCTCCACTTCTTTACGTTTCCAAATACAGCTTCTTACATAACGATTTATCCTGGTTTGATTAGAATGACGAGGAAGTTGTCTGTCATATTCCCAAACAAAAAAACTGGGATGACCTGATTTGAAAGTGGGATAACTTCTTCATCCTAACTCCTATGAGAGTTATTCCACTTCCTTGTGATTCTCCACTTCTTTACGTTTCCAAATACAGCTTCTTACATAACGATTTATCCTGGTTTGATTAGAATGACGAGGAAGTTGTCACGACGAGGAAGTTGTGACATTCCCAATGAGGAAAACTGGGATCACCTGATTTGAAAGTGGGATTACTCCTTCATCCAAATTCCTATGAGAGTTATTCCACTTCCTGGTGATTTCTCCACTACTCTTTGTATCCAAATGCAGGTTCTTACATCGCGATTCATCATGGTTTGACTAGAATGATGAGGAAGTTGTCATATTTCCGATGAGGAAAACAGGGATCACCTATTTGAAAGTGGGATAACTTCTTCATCCTAATTCCTATGAGAATTATTCCACTTCCTGGTGATTCTCCACTCCTTTTTGTATCCAAATATAGGTTCTTACATCGCGTTTCATCCTGGTTTGATCAGAATGACGAGGAAGT
>NW_013620868.1:0-990 GCF_000695525.1 Brassica oleracea var. oleracea
TTTTGTCATTCTAATCAAACCAAGATGAATCGCGATGTGAGAATCTGGATTTAGATCCATAAAGTAGTGAAGAATCACCAGGAAGTTGAATAAATCTTATAGGAGTTAGGATGAAGAAGTTATCCCACTTTCAAATCAGGTTATCCCATTTTTCCTGTTTGGGAATATGACTACTTCTTTGTCATTCTAATAAAAAAAAGATAAATCTGTTGAGATGAGCTGAGTATATGGAGTTGGAGACATAAGGAGTTGGAGAGAAGAGGAGATAAAGCTTAGGGAGTTTAGGGAGAGCATGGTACGGACGTCCGTACTAGGCCGTACAAGCCGTGCAGTCCGTACCATCCGAGCATCAACCAAAACTTACCTTAGCTTGTCCAAGTGAAACGGTACTTGCGGAAGAGTTATTTCAGTGGCTTATGGAGAAGGATCAGACCGTTGAGAGGATAAGGGAAGAGCATGCCAGGCTGTGACTGGCTGTAAAGAGCTAAAGCATGTGAGCCTTATCCACTATCCGTCCCTAAAGGCACCTTTGACTACACACGGTTCAATAGTGCCTATTCTGACTCTTGTAAACCCTTATGTTCCCTTTTATAAATATTGTAGCCACATCTCATAAGAATACTAAGCAAGTTTTGAGTCTTTCTCTTAGTCTTTAATCTCAATGGCTCCATATTAGACTCATAATCTCATTTCATTCTCTAATCTTTTCTAAATCTATTCTAATCTTCTCTAAACACTCAGATTACTCTAAACAACACTAAAAGTGTTATGGTATCAGAGCCAGGTTCGTGAGAACCTGAGTTCGTTGTGGGTTCTTTGAAGGTTCAAGATTGAAGCTTTGAAGAGTTTGTGTGTGTTCTTGTGTTCTTGAGAGTTTTTGGGTACTGTCCGAGTTCAAGTATGGTTCTTGTGTGTTATTGAAGTGGTTATGAGATTTTAGGATTACTCAGGTTGTATGTGTTTGTGAAACCCAAATGGGTAAAGAGAGAG
>NW_013620869.1:0-471 GCF_000695525.1 Brassica oleracea var. oleracea
GGGGAAGAAGAAGTGGCTCGTGGTTATAAAACCTAGGGTCCAACGGAAAATATCCGTCGGAATTCCGTCGGAATTCTAATTCCAATTTTCGCGAAATATTTGCCTGGTAAAATGAAAATATTCCGAGGAAATACTGAGGAATATGTGTTTGGGGTTTCAAAACATCAATTTTATTTGCCGTATTTCATTTCTTATACAATTGTAATGCATACCATTGAGGATTCTTTGTATAGATGAGCATAAACCATGAAATAAAAATTTCAAAACTAATTGAAAGTATTCCCTTTACCGTTCATTAAAAAGTATAAGTGTTTCTCTTATGTTGTGGGATTTGGTTCATACAATCGAAAAAGTGTTAATTATGCGGTTAGGAACAAATTTTTGACTTCATAATGAACGTAAGACACTTAATAAGGGTTATATAGGTGTTATTCAAACCGCAAAACGTTGTTTTCGGTTTAAAAACCCTAT
>NW_013620869.1:686-990 GCF_000695525.1 Brassica oleracea var. oleracea
TAAATCTCAAGCGTTCCTCGGAATATCCTCGAAAAATCTCATACGTTTTTTTATAAACTGATCAATCAATGTATATATATCCAAAAACGCATCGATCGATCACTAAGATGGACGAAAGCCGTAACAATGTGATCGATCGATTAGATTATACCATCGATCGATCGAACAAAATCTCAAGCGTTCCTCGGAATATCCTCGGAAAATCTCGCAGTTTTTTTTTATAAACGGATCGATCGATGCGTAATTGTACAAAAACACATCGATCGATGCGTGTGCGAACAGAATTATAAGGCAAAACCCGAAC
>NW_013620870.1:0-989 GCF_000695525.1 Brassica oleracea var. oleracea
ATTACCATATGCCTCTGCCTCTTCCTGAACTGCCTCCCCACTTGGGTTAGCTAGAGTACTCTTCTGCTTATCACAAAGTACCGCGTGCGCCTCTTTGGTTCTTAAGGATAGATTGCCCAACTGATCTCTACCAAGGTTCCTAATCAGCGGCTTAAGGTCCTTTAACTTCTTTGAGAACCGAAACATGGCTGAAGTGGAATGGAATAATTTTTCTGTTGAGTCCCAATACTCTTTTACCATAGGCAGGAAAGTAGGGAGCCTACCAGTGGCGTTGACATATTTGAAAGGTCTTCGAATCTTCTCAGAGTCTTGCAACAAATGAATTTTGCACCTCATGTGATCAGAACAGCCCCCTGACTCAAAAACAGCATAAGCATTCCCAAATCTGTGCAGTGCCACATGGTTCACCAAGACTCTGTCTAGCTTCTTGCAAATCAGTCCCTCATCTCTCTTATTGCACCAAGTGAAGAGAGGTCCTTGATAGCCGAGATCGGAAAGTTGACACCGAAGAGCCATTCTTTGAAAATCTCGCATACCCACTGCTAACCTCCCCAAGTTTTCAAATTCAGAGTGTTCACTCCCATCCAATATCTCGTTAAAGTCTCCCATTATGATCCACGCCTTTTGTTGAAACAATGGAGAAGCGTTGTGATGGATCAAATCTTCCCATAGCACCTTTCTTTCTTCCACTTGATTGCTTGCATAAACAAACGAGCAAAAAAATTCTTCTTCATCTTGTAAAGCAACGGATACAGTGATTAGCTGATCCGTCTTATATACCGGAGATATACGCACTGTATCTCTCCAAAGCAACCAGATTCTTCCTCCTTGACTATGCTCATAATTTGTCATCGCTGACCAATCTCTGAACACAGACCCCAAAATTCTCCCAGCCTTCTTTTCTTTTACTCTAGTCTCCAAAATACACCCAAATTTCAAGTCTTTATTACTCAGCCAATCTTTTAACACGGAATGCTTCAAAGTTTTGT
>NW_013620871.1:0-386 GCF_000695525.1 Brassica oleracea var. oleracea
GAGAGTCTTAAAGACAAGAACCCGGAGGCTCATATGGTCCATGATTCTGGTTATGAGGCTGGTAAAGAATCTGATGTTGCAAATGACGACCTTATGGACTTTGAGACTTCTGATTGTCTCAAAGACTAAATTTTCGATACGGCTTGTTTTTACTGCTTTATGATTGTTTTATGATTGATTTGGTGTATTTAATTTCGGTGTTCTGCAACTTTAATAAATGAAAGTTTTTGAAGTCTCTGAGAAATGAAATCTAATTTATAGAAATGAATAACGAAACGAGCATACTCGTGGTGGATAGTGGCACAAGTCATACAATTCTTTGAGATAAAAGATATTTCTTAAATCTTACAATGCAAAGTGCAAACGTACACACCATTGCAGGTGTA
>NW_013620871.1:533-644 GCF_000695525.1 Brassica oleracea var. oleracea
TTGGGAAGAAGGAAATAAAGAATTCCTTAACATAATTTCGATCACCAAAGGCTATAAAAGGATCCTAGAAACCTTACCTGCAATGTCTACTGGCCTATACTATGCAAAGGT
>NW_013620871.1:769-989 GCF_000695525.1 Brassica oleracea var. oleracea
ATAACCAGGCCGTCACCAGCCAAAGTTAATAAAGAGATCATAAATTTTCTGGAAAGGATTCAGGGAGACATATGTGGACCAATACACCCACCTAGTGGGATATTTCGGTATTTCATGGTCCTGATTGATGCATCGACCAGATGATCGCATGTTTGTCTACTGTCCACACGAAATTGCACGCCTGCTTGCTCAGATAATAAGACTGAGAGCACACTTTCCA
>NW_013620872.1:0-989 GCF_000695525.1 Brassica oleracea var. oleracea
TGAAGTTCATGTTGTACTCTCTCCCATTGACCTTGAACTTTATTTTGTCCCATCCTTGCCTCACGTGCGGAGCGTCATGGTAAGTGACCTAAAGGGAAGACAAGAACTGACAGGAGACATCCCGGTAGGCAGGGTAGGCTATGGTGAGGAGATTGGGCATCTTTAGGTGCCCCAGCATTGCCTCAATATCAGAATCGAGACCCACCTCCTTCAGCAAATCAAGGTCAGCGAATCAGGTTGGAGTCCAAGTTACCCCATTCAGCAATTGCTGATACAGCTCTTCCTCAGATGGAGTTTTCTCTATGTCTCTATCATCAGCAACCTCCTTCCCCTTGGACATCTTGGCCCTCTTTGTAGGAGCCTGCTCATCTGCACTTTCATCGCCACTCTCCTCATCTGTGGCAACTGTTATACTCTTTCCTGCCCTCTTCTCTTGCTCCTTTGCCTTCTTTGCAGCCACGGTTTGCTGTCGAGAAGTCCTTTGTGTCCCAGAACCAGCTCATTCCGAGGCTAAAGCCTTTCCTCTCAACGAAGACTCTTGACTTTCAGGTTCTTACCTCTCAGCATCCGACTTTCCCTTAGTTTTCCTAACCATTGTACCTGAGAAATACAAAACTTGGAAAGGGATAAGTCGATTGACTTTACAAAATCAAAGAGGTACTTACCTGGACTAGCTCGGGAGCGACCTGGAGTGGTCGCTCTGGGTCGTTTTCTCGATGTCGATCTCTGGAGTCTGTCCCAGAGGGAGGAAGAACCCCTCCTTCATCAGCCGATTCAAGTTGGTGATGTCCAGGGTCAGCGGGATAAGTGACAAGGTGGCCATCGACGCGCTCAGAAAGGCGCTCTGGTACAAGTCGAAATTCAGAAAATGGATATCCTTCGAAAAACCACGGACGATCCAAGACGCCCTCCACAAGGCAACAGACTACATCATGATATAGAAAGAAACGAAAATCTTATCGCAGAAGCATAAGTCGGCAAGATCATCC
>NW_013620873.1:0-989 GCF_000695525.1 Brassica oleracea var. oleracea
CAATGTGAAGCATCTCCACCAAGTGAGTACTTGAAGAGCTTGAAGAGAAGGTAGTCCTCAGGGACTCCATTGGCTTTTGTAGAAACCAAATCCTCGAACCGCTCGAGATGGTCCATACGATGCTGATATGGGTCACCATAAAAGGGTGTCTGTCCCACTAGAGTGAAGTATGAAAGTTTCAGCTCGAACTTGTTCCTCTGAAAGTAGGAGGACAAATTGCAGATCTATTGGCATAGTAATTGTCTGGACAGTTGTAGTCAGCCAAAGATCTGGGTCGAACGGCCTGAACATTCTCCTCAGCATTAGCAGCTTGTTGATTAGCTGCGTCAGGATCAGGGATTACACCCCCATGATCGTCTAAACTCTGACTTGTTGCTTTGCACAGATGACCGTCCTGGTCATGCAGGTCTCCATTTCCATGCTGAACCAGAACTATAGTCACAACCATGTCTTCTCACGGATTAGTGTCGATCGATGTTTGGGTAGAAGTGTCGATATGCAGTAGCTCACAGGAATCGGTCGACGGAGTTGAGTTGTTGTCGATCGACGCGACACATCTCTCTTTGCGGATTGTGCGTTCCACGAGTGCAGGGTCTGGGAATAGTAGCGATTTTTATTTGTTGCTTCTGATACTACTGTACATGCACCTGAAAAGATCAAGAAAATTGTTTTTGAGAAAAATTTATACAATTAAAATAACCTAGACTAAATCGAACTAATTAAGTCTAATGGCGATCAAAGCTCCCAGGCAACGGAGCCAAATTTGATATCATTCAAATTACCCAATATCGACTTTTATTCTCTCAAATAAGAGGTTCGGTTGCAGTACATAGGGATCGAATCCACAAGGAGCGATGGCACACAATAGATCTAAAGCATTCAATGATTATGCTAGGCAGTAAATTATAATGCAATAAATGACTCATAACTAAGCAGATTGATTGGTTGGTTGGTTTGTAAACAATAAGAGAAAATAGCTAGATCTAGGG
>NW_013620874.1:0-989 GCF_000695525.1 Brassica oleracea var. oleracea
TCCGAGGGAATTCCGAGGAAACCCTTTTCTTCCTCGTAATTCCGTCGATCGATCGATGTGTTTGTGTAAAAAAACACATCGATCGATCACCAGATGGACGAAAGCCGTAAGAATGTGATCGATCGATCAGATTATATAATCGATCGATTGAACAAAATCTCAAAACTTCCTCGGAATATTCTCGGAATCGGATCGATCGATGGGTTTGTGTAAAAAAACACATCGATCGATCACCAGATGGACGAAAGCCGTAAGAATGTGATCGATCGATCAGATTATATAATCGATCGATTGAACAAAATCTCAAACCTTCCTCGGAATATTCTCGGAATCGGATCGATCGATGGGTTTGTGTACAAAAAACACATCGATCGATCACCAGATGGACGAAAGCCGTAAGAATGTGATCGATCGATCAGATTATATAATCGATCGATTGAACAAAATCTCAAACCGTCCTCGGAATATCCTCAGAAAACGCATCGATCGATGCGTTTTAATAACAAAACGCATCGATCGATGCGTGTGCGAACAGAATTATAAGGCAAAACCCGAACTTTTTGGATCTAAACCTCAGAACTTTCATCCCCTCCGATTTCCCCTAAAATTCGACCCCCTTTTTCTCTCTCTATAATCATCCGATTTGAACAATTTTGGGCTCTATTCCCCTTGATTTTTCGAGCTCTACCTGATTCCTACACTCGTTTTCACCCTAAGACAGGTATACTCCGCGAATCTCCACATTCTCAAATCGTGTTCTTGAGCAATTTTTTGTGTTTTGTGAATTTCTTATTTCCGAGTTTGGAACAGGATTTGAGATGATTTAGGGATTGAGAATTTTTTTCAATTTGTGTCTGTGATCAACGAGTTTGGAACCGGATTTGAGATGATTTAGGGATTGAGAATTTTTTTCATTTTGGTTTTTGTAGAGAATGAACCGTTCGAAAACATCAGCAAAGAAGAACACACAAGAAGAGGGTTCGTCTCAG
>NW_013620875.1:0-989 GCF_000695525.1 Brassica oleracea var. oleracea
CTTCTTATCTTTCCGTAGTTTCGTCACTCAGTTTGGAATCTGGGATCTCCAACATTCGGGTAACTCACTATCATGGAGAGGAACCCGCTATAGCCACTTCATCCAATCCCGCCTGGACCGGTCAATGGCCAATCTCGCATGGAGTGAAATGTTCCCGCAAGGACGCTGCGAATATCATCGCTTCGAAGGCTCAGACCACAGGCCAGTTCTCACTCTCTTTGACAGTAACTTACTAAGGAAACATAAAGGTGTCTTCCAGTTTGATAGAAGCCTTCGCGAGAAGCCTGAAATCAGATCTCTTGTGGAAGAAACATGGAGCCAGCAACCTCAAGAGTCAGTCCTTACGAAAATCTGTCGGGTTAGAACGAAGATAGTGGAGTGGACAAAACTTCAGAACCAGAACAGCAGAGAGCTTATCTAGTATACACAAGAACAACTTGAAGCTGCATTATCGGATATTATACCAAACGCGGGTCCCATTGACTCGCTACAAGCGGTGCTTAGTGCAGCTTATGCGGATGAGGAACAATACTGGCGGCAACGAAGCCGCATCTAATGGCTAAGCTGCGGTGATAGGAACTCCACCTTTTTTCACTCGGTTACGAGAGGGCACAGAGCACAAAATAAATTTGCTGTCATAGAAGATGCTACCGGTAACGCGTTTGTGGAAGAGAGACAAATTGTGCAAACCATAGAAAACTATTACCAAGATATCTTCTCCTCTCGTTCAGTTGGAGACCTAAGTATTGTCCAGGAAGCTCTCAGCCCCAAGGTCTCTCCAGAAATGAACCAAGCTCTCATTGCATTACCTACCGACCTGGAAATCAGAGCTGCTGTCTTTTCTATTAATGCGGATAAAGCTCTGGGGCCTGATGGGTTCTCAGCGGGTTTCTACCAGTCCTTTTGGGATATCATTGGCGACGATATCTCAAGAGATATCAGGGGCTTCTTCTCTTCCGGCGAGATTCATAGGCGCCAAAATGAAACAC
>NW_013620876.1:0-156 GCF_000695525.1 Brassica oleracea var. oleracea
AGTTTCTTTCGTCTCTTCCTTATCCCAATGCGCACACAACTCCATCCTGATCGTGCTGTTTATCGACTTTGGGACCTTTTAATAAAAAAAAAAGAAAATAGTTTAATAAATTAAAAAATAGTTTAATAAATTAAAAAATTGTTTGATAAATTAAAT
>NW_013620876.1:272-989 GCF_000695525.1 Brassica oleracea var. oleracea
AAACACAATTAGTAGAAAATTTATATTAAAGATTAAAAATATAAGTAAAAAATTAGAATACTTACCGCAAACTGACGAAACCACAGATGTTGCTTGTCGGTAGGGAAGTGAGTGAAAGTCGAATGTCCCATGTCGAGGGCCGAGTACATTATACGGTTGATCCATGCGTTGATCTCGTTCCCGGATCAGTTGAACCTAATAAAAAGAACAAACGCTTAATAATGAATCAAATTTTAATGAAAAAAAAATATGTTTAATTACCATGTTTAACCCCGTCCATGTGGATACGGAGTGAGATAGGGAAGATGGTCACAACCAGGCTGTCGAACCAACTCCGCAACACTCATCACGCCCGAAGGACCCAGAGGACCCGGAGGAGCAGGAGCGGCTGCAGCAGCGGGAGCGAGAGGAGCAGGAGCGGGTGCAGCAGAGGGAGATGTATGGTAGGAGCTGTGGGACGAAGGGGAATCCTGAAAATGGCTGGAATCCCGAGACTGGCTCCCCGTACCTCCACGACCACGACGCTATCGAGGCCGTGTCTGATCATCATGAGACCTGTAAATTAAAAAAAATATATTTAATAAACGCTGTCGAGGCCGGGTCTGATCATCATGAGACCTGTAAATTAAAAAAATATATTTAATAGAAATATATAAATTAATTTTAATTTAAAAAAAAAATCCCAAATAATAGTTTTTAATCATAAAAAAAGTTTTA
>NW_013620877.1:0-183 GCF_000695525.1 Brassica oleracea var. oleracea
TTAAATAGTTTAAAGAAGAAATGCGTATTTGGCCATATGATTAAGACATCATATGATGTTAAACCAGTGGATATAAATGGGTATTGTGAGGAATAGAAATCGTGAAATATAAAGCTGATGTTGCACAAGGATTCTCACAAAGACCAGTAATAGATTATGAGGAGACATACTCTCATGTGGTGG
>NW_013620877.1:225-988 GCF_000695525.1 Brassica oleracea var. oleracea
CTATATAAGAGAGAAAATTAGACTTGCAGCAAGTTGATGTAGTGACTGCATATTTATATGGTCCAGTGGATAATCAAAGTACTAGAGGGTATTGAGTAGAAAGTGTAGCAAGTTCCCGAGAACAATATTGATAATCATCAAAGTATATGATCTGAATATCCTAGGAACTTCTGGATACAATTTTCCAAACAGTTGAATATCTCAAGAAAGAGTTTGAGATGAAAGATCTTGGAAAACAAAGTTTTGTTTGGGATTACAGCTTGAGTACATTAACAATGAAATTCTTGTGCATCAAATAATATATACAGAAAATGGTACTCAAGAGATTTAATATGGACCATTCTCACCCATTATCTAGTACATGGGCGTGAGATCACTTGTTTTGGACACTGATCCATTCAGTCCAAAGGTGGACGATAAAGAAGTCCATTTAGTCCTGAGATGGACGATGCAGAAGTCTTGTTTTAGACACTGATCTGATCTTTTGCATATTTACACATTTGGTCCCTGAGATTTTCTCCTTTTCGTGTTTGGCCCCAGAACTTTTATTTTGTACAGTTTGGTCCTTGATTTCGCCCCAAAAATCCTAATTGTGCATTCCAGCCCCTATGTATGCAATATGTACAAATGCAACACCTAATAACACCTAAATGTGATAATAAAACACTAAAATGACTAAAATCAATAGCTAAAAACTTGTAAAAATGCTATACATCAATTAGCGACGGAGAATGATGTTAGAGAAGCCTTGTTTATGACGTAC
>NW_013620878.1:0-988 GCF_000695525.1 Brassica oleracea var. oleracea
TAACGTTAGACACCAAGTTTCATGCAGGGTTTTTACTGTATTTGACTGTTTGTTATACCGTTTTTTTCCTAGACCTTATTTATATATTTTCACTTGTATAATATATATATATATATATATATATAAGACAGTATTATTTTTTGTTTTTTTTGTAACTGACAGTTTTCTTTGTCTGTAAAGTTTCTTTTAAGAAAAAAATTGTTTTCGACAATACTCAAATATTGAAGCTTTGTCATATTACTAATTCAAACAAAATTCAAAATAGTAGAAACTTCTCATATAACTAGATAGTGAATGAAGTAAAAAAATGTTCCATCAGTTTTCAAGTTAGAATATATTCAGTGAGAATACATGTGGTAGAGATCTATGCCATCATCAAAAAAAAATATGGAGCAAAATAGAGATGGTGACTGTGCTGTGAATTCGTAAAAACATCCCATGAGTTTTCAAGTAAGAATCCATTTTTAGTTTTATTCTAAGGGGGATGTATTCAACTGAGAGTTTCAGGTGATTTGTATTAAAATGACAAATCCACTGTTATTGAAACATGAATTTTAAAAACTCATTTAAAATCCACTGTTATTGAATTTGACATTTCTTAAAGTACTCTGAAATCCACTGTTATTGAAAATATTTTAAGCTGTGGAGTTTTAAAGTTTTCAGGTGATTTTAGGGTGTTTGGGTATGATTTCTTAGTTAAAAAAATTAAAACTCAAATCCCATAGTTTTAGGTGATATTCTAGAGTAGTTTAACAAAAGTCACTTAAATCTCTGCAACTTATTGAAATCATCTAAAACCCCATTAAAAATCAAATCACATCAAATGTTAAATTGAATACATCCCCCTAAATTAATATCAAGAGCATGGGAAATTGAGAATTTGTTTGTGGTGGAGATGCTATAATATAAGTTTTGGTTTGGTGAGAATTTGACCTTATTAGGATATCACTACAAGAAAACAGCGGTATTCTGACGGACATTCCGACGG
>NW_013620879.1:0-988 GCF_000695525.1 Brassica oleracea var. oleracea
AGATGACAAGGACTATGATTATAATGGCTGGCATGAGTTTGTTGGAACTGATTGTGAGAGAGACGAAGATGATGATTTGATGGATGTCCACCAAAAGGAGGGCGTGGTGGACGGTCTGGTCGTAACGGTTATGAGCGTTCTGTGGTCACCAGAGTTAGAGGTCAAGGGTCTAGAAGAGGCCAACGGTCAAGGGCTACAGGTGGATCTTTGTCAGGCAAACAGTGTTGCAATATGAGAAATTACGAAGAACAACACAGATCAAGTAAGGGATTTCGTATGTACCTCACGAATGGTTGACTTTTCGTACACCAAAGATTCTGAATCGGCGGAAGCGTCGATGTTGTCCATGTAACTCCACCAAAAGATAGAAACCAACAAAACCACGACGATGATTCTGTTGATCGTCGTTTCACCAAATCGTCATCTGAAACAGTAAGGTGTGCACTGACCTTTGCAACAGGGAACTCTGATGTTGGCAATGTTGTTCTGGTTACACCACCACAACAAAACGAGAAACACAGACGTGTGATCGAAGATGATGATGAGTATTTTGATCCTCCTCTCACCGACACTACGAGATTATATGGTCATAGTTGTGTTTATTTGCCAAATTAGACATAGAATACTCTTAAATTCTGAAATTAGTTGAAAACCTCTCATTTCTATAGAAAACATCCTTCTACTTCTATACTAATGTCTTGATGGGAATGCCATAATGAGATGAAATTCAGAAATACATATTTTCTGGAAAAAATTTCTGCCAATGTGTTTTATATAATCTAAAATTGTCTAAATACATTTGTATTACTAATAAATTTAATTTGTTGAGGTTGTATTACTAAAAAATGTTCTAATTTACAAAAATATTACTATGAGTAATGAAATATTACTACTTTCTTGAGTACTACTAAGAGTAAGATAAATATTAATTTAATATTCACACATGTTTGTTTAATATTATATTTTACACGTTTTAGACATGTGCCAT
>NW_013620880.1:0-987 GCF_000695525.1 Brassica oleracea var. oleracea
TTTTTTTTTACTGGAAGACTTCTTTTTTTCTGAAAGACCAAGTTAACAACGGAAGACTGAAAACCTCAGAGGTTGTTATAAATCTGAGAATCATGCAAGCATACACTTCAAGTACCACCAGATACATATCATGAATTAGTATAAGTGATATTGCTTCCTTTTTATTTACTATTGCTAATAATACTTGCATAAAGTCTATAAGACAATCATGAGAGAACCAAAAGAAATAAACTTTACCATGAGATTAGTACGGAGGCATCATGAGCACTGAGCAGTAGAAGGCAAAGCTGAAAGCCTTTTTCAGATACCCTCATATCCTTCTGCTAACTCATTTAAAATCTTGGGTCTTTTGCAAATTTCTCTCCGTCTGCAGAATCTCCAAGGAATATACTCAAAGCCTCTTGTTCAGCTTCATCTTCCGTTTTTATTCTCTGAAGTCCCAACCCTTTCACCGCCTCTTCCCCTTACACTGTTTCCTTCAGCTTCACCGTGGGAAAGCTGGGTCCTTGCTCTTCTCCAGTCTCTTCTGGACTCAATTGGGGCGATGGAGTTTCATCCTTGGGTGGTTGAACTCGCGTCTGATGCAGCTGCGGAGGTTGAGGCCGATTTTATCAATCGTAATATCTGCATCAAGTAATACACTTTTGCCACTTCTGAACAACCTTCAGATGATGTCGGAATCCTCCGTTGAATCTTCCGCCACAGCAGCAACCGCCTGATTCTTATTTGCCAGAGACAACTTTATAGCTGAACTCTGATCCTTTGCCTTCGGGCCGCTTCACAAATCCACTAATCATTATTATCGTAACAAATATCAGAGATCATAAGAAAAAGAGTTCCAAGTTTGCCTTTAAAATAGAGAGGAGATGACGAGAAACTGTTATCAAATAAATTTTGGGAGGAGGATCGTCTACGGAAACAAACTTATTAGGGTATTTGGAAAGGCAAGAAATAGGATCAGAAAGAGAGATTAACAACGACGGGAGG
>NW_013620881.1:0-987 GCF_000695525.1 Brassica oleracea var. oleracea
TTTTTTTTTTACATTGTGCTTATAACACATCAATGAGTTATGAGAACTCGCATTAATTATTTATTAATTACCTTTTTATTTTATTTTCTCGTATCCAGCAATGGTATATACTCTCCAAGACTTTGGCCGAAAATGCGGCATGGACGTTTGCCAAGGACAACAACTTGGACTTGGTCGTAATGAATCCAGGACTCGTTATTGGACCAGTCCTACAACTAACTATTAATTTCTCAGTAGATGTGGTTATAGATTTTATAAAAGGTAAGAACACTTTTAATAGGAAGCATCATAGACTTGTGGACGTGAGGGATGTTGCTCTAGCTCATATCAAGGCGCTCGAGACTCCTTCAGCCAAAGGCAGATACATCATTGATGCTCCGATTGTCACAACGGAGGAGATTGAGAAAATCTTACGTGAATTCTTTCCTGATTTGTGTATTGCTCATGAGTAAGTTTTATTTTATTTTTTGAGTAATAATCATGTTTATATTCTACAAGCCTAACAAACTTTTTATAAACTTTTTTTTAGGAATGAAGAGATTGATTTGAATTCGATGACTTACAAAGTAAATGTAGAAAAGGTGAAAAGTTTGGGGATTGAGTTTACTCCTACAGAAACAAGCCTTAGAGACACTGTTCTTAGTCTCAAGGAGAAACATCTTGTGTGACCATCCCCTTTTGTTAACAAAAGGCAGTATGAATATATGCTTTTGTGTTTGTTTTTATTTATAATCATAGCATATATACTCTAAATGATTAAATACTCCCTTTGTTTTATACTGTAAACAGTTTTACCTAAAAAAAGCATGTTAATTAAGAAAGTTGTTATACTTTCAAAAATATCATTTCATATATATTAGATATAATTTAACTAATAGCAAACAAATAGCATCATCCATTGAAATGTAAAAATAAATTATATTTTGAAACAAAAAAAATATTCTAAAACCTTATATGATAAAATAGAGGAAATAGATCTTAAAATAT
>NW_013620882.1:0-987 GCF_000695525.1 Brassica oleracea var. oleracea
CTCCGTCGGTACGTAGTTTTTCCGATGAACTCTGGTCTCGTGTGTCTTCATCGTAATATCTTCGGAAGTTCGTCAGAATGACATTTCTCGGTATTCGTCAGAAAGTCGTCGGAAGTTCTGACGAAATTCCGACGAATTTTTTTTTTCCGACGAAACGATACCGACGGACGGGTTCGTCGGAAATTCGTCGGAATCGGTCTATTCCGACGAATTTCCGACGATTTCGGCCATCAGAATCCCCCTGTTTTCTTGTAGTGTGTTTGTGTTTTTCATATCTCACATGTTAAACGGAATTGTCTTTCATATAAATATAGGTTTTATGGAGAGGTGTTCCATATGATATTAAGAAAAACATATTGAGAACTTTAGTTTTGATCAGTTTCTAAAGCTAATAAGAAAAATTGTTCTTATAATTCTTGTTTTTCCTAAGAATTGAAGTGATACAACTTATTATGTGGAATCTTAGAGCATGAGCATTGGTGAACCCCCTTTGGGTTTCACCAACATTTTTTAATATTTTTCGTGGGTCCATGAACAGTTATGAACTCGGATATGCTGTTTTCTGCATTAGTGAACCCGAAGAAGGAGTTCATAGGAATAAAATAATAATATTAATTTAAAAAAAAAAAAAATTTAAAATATTCAAAAAAGACGAATAAAATATTAAAACATATTATTAAAATTATGAAAACATTTTATCCAATACATTAAAAGTACATTACATAAATTGAGAAATTTTTCTAACATACATAACTTATTTATTCATCTTCATCACCAAACATTTGCCAAATATTTTCCACTAAATCAGCTTTCAAACGATGATGCTTGTCGCTATCTCGAACTTCTCTCCGCATGGCTAACATATCAGGGGTGACATTAACACTATCTCTGCTTCTCGCCTGTGAACTTCTGCTAGACTATCCTGTCTCAAACTCAGATGTATCAATTGGAGCGTATCCGTCTCGTTCGTCCTCTACTATCATATTG
>NW_013620883.1:0-714 GCF_000695525.1 Brassica oleracea var. oleracea
GGAGAATCACCAGGAAGTTGAATAAATCTCATAGGAGTTAGGATAAACAAGTTATCCCACTTTAAATCAGGTGATCCTAGTTTTCCTGTTTGGGAATATGACAACTTCTTTGTCGTTTGAATCAAACGAGGATGAATCGCGATGTAAGAAACTGTATTTGGATACATAATGTTGTGGAGAATCACCAGGAAGTTGAATAAATCTCATAGGAGTTAAGATGAAGAAGTTATCCTATTTTCAAATCACGTGATCCTTGTTTTTCTGTTTGGGAAAATGAAAACTTCTTTGTCGTTTGAATCAAACGAGGATGAATCGCGATGTAAGAAACTGTATTTGGATACATAGTGTAGTGGAGAATCACAAAGAAGTTGAATAAATCTCATAGGAGTTAGGATAAAGAAGTTATCCCACTTTCAAATCAGGTGATCCTATTTTTCATGTTTAGGAATATGACAACTTCTCGTCATTCGAATCAAACGAGGATGAATCGTGATGTATGAAGCTGTATTTGGATACATAATGTAGTGGAGAATCACCAGGAAGTTGAATAAATATCATAGGAGTTAGTTTGAAGAAGTTATCCCACTTTCAAATCAGGTCATCCTAGTTTTCCTGTTTGGGAATATAAGAACTTCTTTGTCATTCTAATCACACCAGGAGGAATTGTGAAGTAATAAGCTGTATTTGGATACATAAAGTGGTGGCGAATCATCA
>NW_013620883.1:878-987 GCF_000695525.1 Brassica oleracea var. oleracea
GTAGGAAGTTTAATAAATCTCATATGAGTTAGGATGAAGAAGTTATTCCACTTTTAAATCACGTGATCCTAGTTTTCCTGTTTGGGAAAATGACAACTTCTTTGTCGTT
>NW_013620884.1:0-987 GCF_000695525.1 Brassica oleracea var. oleracea
CTTTTTACATCAAGTATAACTTATAAAGAATGACCAATGATAAAAATTATATCTTTTCCTACATTATTCCTAAACTACATCTTCCTCTTAATAGTTTTATCTTGTATCAAACCAATAAGTCATTCCCTCTTCAAAAGTGACATCTCCTTTCTTCTGAATGATGGTAAACTTGTTCCAATTCTTATCAATCTTCTTGATTAAAAGTGCAACCGGTAAGGGATATTCCTCATGCCTTCTTTGATTTCTTTCTCTCCAAATAGTATGAATTGTTGACTGGAACACATATCTTATAGTGAAGAGCTTTAGCTTGCTCTGTGTGGACTCTGTGATAAGCCTGATCAGGTCTCCCTAACTCGCAGTGTACTGATTTCTCAACACTCTCTTCATCAAAACCTCCCATACTTGTGCTGAAGCCTGAATATGAACACTAAAAAAAATAGATGACATTATGTTAGAAGTTAGTTTCATATTGTTAATTATTAGAATGGTTGAGTACAAACTAAAAATTATGTATAATAATATTATTAACATTTTCTAATTTGATTTATTTTTCTGTTTAATAATTTGAAAAATTAACTTTCATGTTTAGTTTTCTTGTTCATCATATTGTTTACCAACCTACTTAAAAACAAAAAGGGAAATACCCACAAAATTGAATGATGAGAGATGTGAGTTTCACTACCATCCTTCATTAACCAGAAGTTATACCCTTTAGCTAACCAATATTTAGATCGTGACAAAAACTAACTAATATTTAGATATCTCTTTGTTTATATATGTCATGTATAAATATGTTTATATATGTATTTAAATTGTTTATTTATCAAAACTTTTATAAAATGTAAATATAGATTGTTCGATCCTTATTAACTACTACAACACTAATATGAATATATTTATTATAAGTTATGTTTGTCTTTCTATTCAAATGACATAAAAGATTACTCCATATGCGCAATGTCTAACTTTGTTTGTATTTACCAATTT
>NW_013620885.1:0-987 GCF_000695525.1 Brassica oleracea var. oleracea
AAATCTGTTTTATATTTTTCAATAAGAATACATTTTAAAGAAAAATAAATTAATATCTCTAAAAACTAAATGAAGAAAAAGAGTGAATTTACTAACAAAATAAAATTAAAGAAGTACTGGAACTGAAAATATTTGAAAACAAGGCTTTTTAATGAAAATAACTTTTTTTTTAACACTAATGAAAAGAACTTAGGAACAAAAAGACCTAGAAGAAAATAATGTCAGGAAAATAATTAAAATAACACCCGGCTAAAAAGAAATCAGAAAGAGGAACGAAGAAAGCAAGGGTGATAAGAGCAGCTGCAATGGGGGAACGTTGATGGTCCTTAGCGGTTAATCATATGCTTATCGGATTATAAAAATATTATTTGAGCTAAATAAGCTAAGGATGAATCCGTAACTAAGGATTTAAAGGCGTTGATCCTTAGAGACGTGGCAGCCGGTGATACGTTCGGTCCGCTTTCGTCTTTCGTATACCAAAAAAAAAATTTCATTTTCAACCGAAGCCGAGAAAAAAAGAAAAGCTCTCGAGGAAAGGCGATTTCGATCCGTCCCGATACGAAGGTAAATCGAAGCCTTCTCATGCAGATTTATGGATTTAGATTAGGTTCGATGTTGTTTTCCTCTCAATTTAGTGTTCGGTTTTGTGTTTTCAATCGATTTGGGGATATTTACGTTTGAAATTAGAGTTTAGAAAAACTGGGTTTTCAATCGATTTGGGGTTTAGGTCGTTTGTAGTTAGGGTTTGAAAAGGATTTTGGTTTCAAACGATATGGGGATCTACTCGTTTGTTCTTACAATCGATTTCTTACTTTTTTGTCATGTTTTGTCAATTTGGGGATCTACTCTTTTGTCATGTTTTGTTAACTCGATCCCTCTGTTTTGTTCAATCGGTGTTTGTTTCTCTAATGCTCTGTGATTGTTGTTGTTTATTATCCATTTCGCTTTATCTTAATGTTATCTATTTCGTGTACTTTATTATCTACT
>NW_013620886.1:0-987 GCF_000695525.1 Brassica oleracea var. oleracea
GAGATGACAACTCGTAGTCTTCCTTCTACACCCATATAAAATGCCATAGGCAGCAACACGCCTGATAACCTCTATATATAAACCAGAACGTAAAGGTCTCCACTACAAGAAATATGGGTATTGGTAGCAGTTCGTGGTAGCACGAATTCACCAACTGCTACCAAAAGTGCCAAAATCAGATCACAAGTCAATCGTAACATTAAATTCGCGCTATGGAATTTTTTTATTAAGCGGAAACGCAAAATTCAGTTTTGTAGCTGAAATGTTATTTTGGAGGGTAAAACACTTAACGAAATTTCACATTCCCACCAAAAAATAATGTTTTGGTAGAAATTGTTTTTTGTTTGCCCAAGTCATTTTCATTTTACAAAGAAAAAAAAACTTATTTGTTTTCTCTATCATCGTCTTCATTGTTTATTTGACTCAATCTATCCATTTCGATCGAAGAAACACATATGGATTGGTCTTGTTCAAAGTCGAACTCAGGAACCCTAATCTGTCAAGCCGCTGGACTCTTCTTCTTCGTCATACACAAACTCCTCCATCCACGGCGAATTGGCTCCTTCACCTTCCTCCGCTGCTTTTCACCACCATCACATTTGCCGCTTCTTCTTCATATTCCCTTTGTTTTATCAATCTCAATTGCACAGAAATCAAAACTCTAGAGGTCATCGACCTATATCCTTTGACAAGGTATGGCTCAGCGTGAAGACGTTTATGACCTTAATAGCCCACTAGATTCCAGGTTTTCTTCTACTCCAATGCTCCAATCAATTGGGTCTATAAAAATTTCCCTTTTTTATTGTTTAGTCACACTTGTTCAGTTTTCACGAGTTTCTTTTGTTCGATTTCGCTGACAAAACCCCCTTATTTTGTTCAATCGATTTCGGCATGGCTGTTTATGTTCATTTCTATTAAAAATCTCTCATTTCTTCTGTTCCCTCTTGACAAAACTCCACCTTGATTTTGTTCACTTACTATTGTATT
>NW_013620887.1:0-782 GCF_000695525.1 Brassica oleracea var. oleracea
ACAACTTCTGGGTCATTCTAATCAAACAAGGATGAATCGCGATGTAAGAAGCTCGAATTTGATACATAAAGTAGTGGAGAATCACCTGTAAGTTGAATAAATCTCATAGGAGTTAGGATGAAGAAGCTATGCCACTTCCAAATCAGGTGATCCCAGTTTTCCTGTTTGGGAATATGACAACTTCTTTGTCATTCTAATCAAACCAGGATGAATCGCGATGTAAGAAGCATGATTTAGATACATAAAGTAGTGGAGAATCACTAGGAAGTGGAATAAATCTCATAGGAGTTAGGATGAAGAAGCTATCCCACTTTCAAATCAGATGATCCCAGTTTTCCTGTTTGGGAATATGACAACTTCTTTGTCATTCTAATCAAACCAGGATGAATCACGATGTAAGAAGCTTGATTTAGATACATAAAGTAGTGGAGAATCACCAGTAAGTTGAATAAATCTCATAGGAGTTAGGATGAAAAAGCTATGCCACTTCCAAATAAGGTGATCACAGTTTTCCTGTTTGAAAATATGGCAACTTCTTTGTCATTCTAAACAAACCAGGATGAATCACGATGTAAGAAGCTTGATTTAGATACATAAAGTAGTGGAGAATCACCAGGAAGTTTAATAAATCTCATAGGAGTTAGGATGAAGAAGCTATCTCACTTTCAAATAAGGTGATCCCAGATTTTCTGTTTGGGAATATGACAAATTCTTCGTCATTCTAATCAAACCATGATGAATCGCGATGTAAGAAGCTTGATTTTGATACATAAAATAGTGGA
>NW_013620887.1:792-986 GCF_000695525.1 Brassica oleracea var. oleracea
AATAAATCTCATAGGAGTTAGGATGAAGAAGCTATCCCACTTTCAAATCAGGTGATCCCAGTTTTCATGTTTCGGAATATGACAACTTCTGGGTCATTCTAATCAAACAATAAAGAATCGCAATGTACAAAGCTTGATTTTGATACGTAAAGTAGTGGAGAATCACTAGGAAGTGAAATAAATCTCATAGGAGT
>NW_013620888.1:0-597 GCF_000695525.1 Brassica oleracea var. oleracea
TTGAATTTTTCCATTATTTAATTTATCTAAATAATTTGAGAGAAAATCGTTAGAAATTATACAAAAAATGAAATATTAGTTAAACATAAATATTAACATCTAATTAACACACTAAATACATATTAGGGACTCTGTATTTGAAACCAATTATTAAATAACAGAGTAAAGGTTCTCACACTAAACGATGTCTTCTTATAAAGCTCAGAAGGGTTGGACATCATATTGGCTGTTGTTCCTGCGATGAAAGTGATTTAGTCAATGTATTTTTTTTAAATCGGACCAGAGATAGCAGAAGAACGTATCCAAATTGATACTAACCATATGTGTCTCTGCGGCCCTGTATATACGCTGGTTGCTGTCACTGTGAGTCATGAGGTGTTCTAAGTCAGCAGTGCAGAGCAATGGTGTGGTTAGTTTCTGTAAACTAAATCAGAATGATATTTAGTGAATTTATGACTGATATCCAACTCTGAAACTCCGCATGAAGCATTAGCAGATGCTGCATATCCTAACTTCCTCCAGAACTATCAAAGCAAGTAGTACTTAAAAGAGAGAGTTGTGTTGACACCTACAAATAATACTGTGCATGAGGTGAAC
>NW_013620888.1:640-986 GCF_000695525.1 Brassica oleracea var. oleracea
GCTCTGATTTCATTGAGTTAGAAGCTACACCAGATGATGACAAAACAATAAAGATGATGAATCTTGAAATCTCAGTTAAAAATATAACTCACTAATCAGTGTCATGCTGCTCATATATCCTATAAAACTGGTACCCGAAGCAAAAGCCTTGGGTAACCAAATAAAAAACTGTTAAAAATAAATTAATTCGTAAATTACATTTAAAATGTTTAGTTTATTATATGTATAATGAAAGTTAGACTACATTGACTACTTTGTTACTCCATTACGTCTTTTGTTTTGTTTTTGAATGAATTGAAACTTTTAGTTTCTCGTATAGATTTTCTTTTAAACATATTGATTCAAA
>NW_013620889.1:0-985 GCF_000695525.1 Brassica oleracea var. oleracea
TTCTTAATCAAGCTGATGCCAACTATGCTTTAAGTATTCGTCCAAGCAAAACAGGTAATCCTGATACTCTTGTCTGGTCATACACTAAAGATGGAAATTATAGTGTGAAGACGGGCTATCATTTACAATGCCAAATGGAAGATCAAGATTCCCAGATAGATCAAGTAACAATCCCGGAGGAAGTAAGAAAATGTTGCTCAAATATATGGAAGCTAAAGATTCCTCCGAGGTTAAAAACGTTCTGGTGGAGGGTAGCACATAACAGCCTTGCTGTGATGGATAATATGAGGAAGAGAGGAATTGTAATAGATAATACATGTCAAACATGTGGGGAGAGTACTGAAACACTCAACCATATGTTGTTTGAATGCAGAGTCGCTAAAGAAATTTGGGAGATGATTCCTACTAGTTTTTATGTGTCTGCTAGCACCTCAGATAATCTGATTGAGAATATTAATTATCTGCTGATTGGTGCTAAGCAGGATAAAAGAGAAGCTCTGAATTTCTTTGCAGGGTGGAACATCTGGAAAATGAGAAATAACATCTTGTTCCATCACAAGAGAGATCACATTCTCAGAGTTATTCATGCAGCAATAAGAGAGAATCAGTGTTGGAATAAAGCAATAGACATCGAAAGCTCTCAAAAACAAAGTACTGGAGCACAAAGGAATCAAATGGAAAATATTCATGAGATACTCCCGCCATTAACAAATTTATATTGCCTTGTTGATGCTTCTTGGAAGAGTAATCAAGAGCTAGCAGGAATAGGATGGTCCTTACACAGTAAAGAAGGCATCCAAAAGATAAGAGGTTCCTCTTCTATTGTGCCAACAAATACATCTATAGAAGCAGAGGCAATGGCAATGTTAATGGCAGTCCAACAAATCAAAAGCTTACGGTATGAGAATGTCGCTTTTATTAGTGACTGTAAGCAATTAATAGATGAGTTAAATCAGTTTTATGCTGAAGAAACCATCATCAGTAA
>NW_013620890.1:0-985 GCF_000695525.1 Brassica oleracea var. oleracea
AAGGTGGACCAACTGCTTAAGGGAAACCAAAGCCAAGTATTCATAATGGAAGAAGCAACTCGAAGAGTGCTGGTGACCTGGCGTTTGAAGCTGAACTATCAGGGGACGATCAGCAAGAGGTGAGCTACGTGAATGGGCAAGGATGACAGCTCAAAAACTACCACCCAAACCCTAACGTGCGGAACAACCAACAGCTTTTCTGGCCTAAGCAAGATAAACCAACTGATCCTGCATAGAGTAACCAAGGTCAGTATGCCGGGTATCAAAAGAACTACCAACCCCGGGCTTATGTTCTAAGCCAACCGTAGAACAACACACCCCAGATGCAGAAACACCAGAACCCTCAACCAGCTACATGCGCTCCTATCGTTGCTCCGCAAGATGAGACAAAGGTCATGTTGCAGCAGCTGCTCCAAGGACAACAGCTCCAAGGGAAAGCTCTGAACCAGGTTACTACCGAGATCGATAGCAGAATGAACCATATGTTTAGAGATTTAAGCACCAAGTACGATAATGTCGTGAGCCATATGAGACAGATGGACATTCAAATAGCTCAGACTGCTGAGAGCGTCAAGAGGCAGTAAGGTACTTTACCGGGTAAAACAGACAAAAATCCTAAGGAGTGCAATGCAGTTCAACTGAAGAGCGGAAAGCAACTTTCTGAGCCGGGGAAGAGGAGGTTCACCACAGCTGAGAAAGGGAAGCAGAAAGAGTCGGAACAACTACCAGCCGATACCCCAGCAGTTGAGAGGAATACAGAACCAGCAGTTGGAACAAGTTCGCCAGGGCCAGAACAACCAGCTGAAGCTATTCGCCCGATCCCAGAGGTTGTTCCTCCTCGCGAATACATTCCTAAAGTCCCTTACCCAGTTCCAGCAAAGGCCACTCGTAAGGACAGAGATGAGATGAAATGCAGGAAGATGCTGGAGGACATAACAGTCCAACTCCCCTTGATGGATGCGATCCAGATGATGCCCTCCATGCG
>NW_013620891.1:0-136 GCF_000695525.1 Brassica oleracea var. oleracea
ATATAAAACATTTACCGAAAAACTCAAAATCTTCGTAAGGGGGGTTAGCACATAGATTTTGAATTTTTTAAAAAATATGAAAATAATAATTTAATGCATAGTTGCATCCTTCACTAACATATGATGAAGGTTAAAG
>NW_013620891.1:164-985 GCF_000695525.1 Brassica oleracea var. oleracea
AAAATAGCGATTTTATAGTGGTTAGTCCACCAATTTATGGACTATTATGAAGTTTTACTCAATTAATTGAAAAAAAGTTAAAACGATGTCCATGTACCATGAAAGAGAGTTTAATATACATTAATACAAATGTAGAATGTGTTTAGAAATTTTAAAACAACACAAAAGATCATATGCTTCAGTATATAGAATATTTACCGAAAACATATATATTTTTAGAAAAATTCAAAAATATTAATATACTGTTTTAATGAATAGTTGCAGCATTCAATAACATATAATGAAGGTCAAAGAAGTTTGGAACCTTTGTTGTCTCTGTTTTCTAGAAAAATAGCTATTTTATGGGGGTTAATCCACCAATTTAGAGAGTTTTATTATGAAGTTTTACTAAATTAATTAACAAAAAAATTAAAATGATGCCCATGTACATAAAAGAGAGTTTAATATACATTAGTAAAAATTTAGAATGTGTTTTGAAATTTTAAAACAACCCTTAAAGATCATAGGCTTCAGTATATAAAACATTTACCGAAAAACTCAATATTTTCGTAAGGAGTTAACACATAGATTTTGATAAAAATTCAAAAATATGAAAATACTGTTCAATGCGTAGTTGCATCCTTCATTAACATATGATAAAGGTCAAAGAGATTTGGAACCTTTGTTATCTCCGTTTTTCAAGAAAATAGCGATTTTATAGTGGTTAGTCCACCAATTTAGGGAGTACTAGTATTATCAATCCCGTGCTAAGCACCGGTCAATTTTTGTTTACTATTAAATTATAATTTTCATATATAGAATTGAAAAGTTCTTTATTTTTT
>NW_013620892.1:0-985 GCF_000695525.1 Brassica oleracea var. oleracea
CTAGAATATTTCTCTAATAAATGAAAATTTTCCAAAAATAGCAGTTTATAAGAAAAATATTGAAAAATAATACCTATTCATTTACAACATATTGATGAAAAATTATGAAAGAATACTCATCTATCCACAAATATTCTTGTTATCCTAATTTCTAAATCACAAAACCCAAATCTACAATATTTGTCTAAAAATGAAAACTTTACAGAAATAGAAGTTTCTAAGAAAATTATTGAAAAATAATACCTATTTATTTACAACATATTGATGAAAAATTCTGAAAGAATACTCATCTATCCACAAATATTCTTGTTATCCTAATTTCTAAGTAACAAAACCCAAATCTAAAATATTTCTCTAATAAATGAAAACTTTTCAAAATAGCAGTTTTTAAGGAAATTATTAAAAAATACAACATATTCATATAAAACTCTGAAAGAATACTCAAATATCAAGAAATATTCTTGTTATCCTAATTTCTAAATCAGAAACCCTAATCTAAAGTATTTCTCTAAAAAATGAAAACTTTACAAAAATAGCAATGTTTTAAAAATTTATTAAAAAATTCAACATATTGATGAAAAATTCTAAAAGAATACTCATCTATCCACAAATATTCTTGTTATCCTAATTTCTATATCACAAACCCTAATCTAATAAACGAAAACTTTCCAAAAATAGCAGGTTCTAAGAAAATTATTTAAAAATACAACATATTGATGAAAAACCTAGAAATGATACTTATCTATCCACAAATATTCTTGTTATCCTAATTTCTATATCACAAACCCTAATCTAATAAACGAAAACTTTCCAAAAATAGCAGGTTCTAAGAAAATTATTTAAAAATTCAACATATTGATGAAAAATTCTAAAAGAATACTCATCTATCCACAAATATTCTTGTTATCCTAATTTCTAAACCAGAAAACCCAAATCTGGAATATTTCTCTAATAAATGAAAACTTTCCAAAAATAGCAGTTTCTA
>NW_013620893.1:0-985 GCF_000695525.1 Brassica oleracea var. oleracea
GTTCTAAAACCCAAAGACGGCAATAACCTAGTTGAGTAGCAGCTCGATCGGTTTGCGCTTTTCCTCTTCTGCCCTTAAACCGTCATAGCGTAAAAATGGAGATATTCCATTTTTTCCAATCTTCGTAATTATCTTCAAAATTTCGTATTTATCTGCGGAAACTTGACATTTATCTTTCCTTCCGAACCAAGCGTAAACCGTCATGCGGCTTACGGGCTGTTAGTTAAGAAATCGTAAGCTGGGCCTTGAGTCATGTCTTAGGTCCCTTTGGGCCGTCTTCCGACTCGAAGCGTTTATTACGGCTTCTTTCGATAAAGAACGAACTTTCCGCAGTTTTTACCGTAAAGTTTGATCGGTGACTTAAAATGGCGGGAAACATGAAATGGGTTCGTTACGGTCTTCGGTAGATAGCATCGAAGGGTAGACGATAATGCATGGACTAATTGTCGTATCGATGTTTTGGAAGAGCTCGGTCGCTACGTAGCGATCATGCGGTACGTACGCTCGTCATACTCGGACCTATCCGTAACTGGTTTGGGTATAATTCCGATGGCTTATGCTTGATCTAAACAGAATTCGAACAAAGCTTTATCTCGGGAACATACGTTGCGATGTTCTCTTGATCGATCATGATTTGTTGCGGGGATTTGGACGTTAACTTCGTCGTAACCGTTTTCGACCCCAACAGCTATCTCTACGAGATGGCTAAGTCTGTTTAGGACGTTCAGAGTTTGTTGTGATCTGCAACAAACTTATCGGTAGATATTAGCGTTTTTGAGTCTTCGTGAAGAATACGTGTTTGAAAAGATGTTAGTATGTATGACTGTTTGGTCTTCCAAGAAGGTGCCTTTATCGAGGAAGGTAATTTTGTCGAAAAATGGTTCTTCAGGCGTCTGCGATGTCTCGCAATGCTGAAGATTTATTTTTCTTTCGTATTGCGCGTTTCGTGCTCGAAATGTTCGCGGGCTTGAAGATGTTTCGCGAT
>NW_013620894.1:0-985 GCF_000695525.1 Brassica oleracea var. oleracea
AGCGTTTGCAGGACATGATGAGGACTATGTGTTCTGAACGTGACGGTCGGCTTTTTGCTTCGGATGATCGTTACTGCATTGATAACGGAGCGATGATTGCGTACACGGGTCTTCTTGAGTTTGTTAACGGTATTGAAACGCCGTTAGAAGACACTACCTTTACGCAGCGGTTTCGCACGGACGAGGTTCATGCGGTGTGGCGAGAGAAGGAAGAGTTGGTATATGGAGATAAGAACGTTGCTGCTGCTAAGTGATTGTGTGTACTCAATTTTTATCGATTATGAGAAGTGGATATGTCTACTCGATAACATTTGTTTTTGATGAGATAACTTTGAGAAATTCGTGGGTTCACCCATTAACCAATAGTATTTGAGTATTTGATATCTTTTTTAAAAAGAAACAAAATTGAATTTCCAAATTAGATTATATTTAAAAAAAAACTAAAAATACATAAAAATAGTTACAAAAAATAAATTAATTAATATTGTTAAGTCATCAGCAAAATATTAAACCATATACCCTAAATCCTAAATCCTAAACCCTAAATTCTAAACCTTAAACTTTGGATAAACCCTAAACCGTTAGAAAATCTTAAACCCTAAATCATACATTAAAAACTAAATTTTAATAACACTAAACCCTAAATCCTAATCACTAAACCCTAAATCTTTGGGTAAACCCCGAACCCTTGGATAAATCATATACTCTAAATCAAATATATTAAACCCTAAAATTTATGATTTATCCAAGGATTCAGAGTTTACCCAAGGGTTTAGGGTTTAGTGATTAGGATTAGGGTTTAGTGTTATTAAAATTTAGTTTTAATATATGATTTAGGGTTTAAGATTTTCCAACGGTTTAAAGTTTATCCAAGGTTTAAGGTTTAGGGTTTGGGGTTTAGAATTTAGGGTATAGAGTTTAGTATTTTGCTGACGGTCTAACAATATTAATTTATTTATTTTTTGTAACTATTTTTATGTATTTT
>NW_013620895.1:0-984 GCF_000695525.1 Brassica oleracea var. oleracea
CCAACATCAGACACAATGCATAACCTTAGGTGATTTCATTTCATGAATGCAATCAGGTTTAGACAAATTTTAACTCCCTAACAAGCATCACTAGAATCAAGGTTAAGCATTTTTAAACATTTCAGACACCAAACAAGACTTTTTAAATATCCTCGGACAGATTCTAAACTCATTTTCATTTAGCAATCTTAAACATATCCTCAGGTTTTCAATCACAACATCACAACCATATCATAAAGACACAAGCTTTAAACAAGGGAAAAAGGTTTAGCTTACAACCAAGGAACCAGTGCTTGTTCCTTGAGCCTCCAAGGCAATCTGCATCATAAATGGACAAACCAACATCTCCTTCTTTACGTGGCCTTTCTCCTTGAACCCACCATGCCAAAGACACCTCCTTTCTTCATGTTTGAGTCGCCACACAAGTACCAATGCTGAAAGCTTCCTCCTTGGAAGGTTTCTTCTTGGACAGTGAATGGAAAAGGCTTGGACATGATTCCAATTGCCTTCTTTCTTCAGGGCGGACATGAGAGAGTATGATGAACTTAGGACAGCTTCTATACACGCCATGGATGAGCAAAACTTCATCTTGAAGAGATTACACAGCCGGCTGGAAAGAACTTCTTCAACAGCTTCAATAGCTTGAAAATGGCATGGGAGTGAGCTTGTGCTTGAGCTGAAGCTGGAACCAAGTTCTGATGAACCTGGCTCTGATACCATATAAGATTTAACAGAGTTCAGGTTGTGTGTGTGATGAACACGCCCTTAAGGGCAAGAGATCTTGTCTTGTGACAATAATGGAAGAGAATAAAAGAGAGACTGATGGAAGAATAAGAATGGTGTGAGATTAAGAGACTTTGAGTGAGAGATTAAGAGATTAGAGAGACTGACGAAGGAGAAGGGAAAACCCCCTTACTCACTTAAGAGTTACAAGACATCACTTATGAGCTTATATATGCTCTTTACAACTTGCAATCATAAACC
>NW_013620896.1:0-984 GCF_000695525.1 Brassica oleracea var. oleracea
AACAGAGATGATCCATGGGTTACTGTTAGAAGACTCAACCCGAGAGGACGAGTTAAGGGAAGTTCTGAGCTGGAAGACCCATTACAACCAAGCACATCCGGCAACTTAAGTGCAGCAGAAGATTTAGCTGGAGTTGGCCTTGTAGTCGATTTAACCGACTTCGGAGAGGAAGCCGTCGTTCACGTAGAGGATGAACCAGTGATTGGAGAGTTTCACCAAGATCCAGATTCAGATTCATCTGGTGATGATGATTCAGAAACAGACTAGCATCGATTTTTTTTTTTTAATAGAAATACCGAGGAAATTCCGAGGGAAGATAGGTTTTCCTCGGAATTTCCTCAGAATAGACCTTGTCGATTTAGGGATTTGAGTATAGAGTCTTTTCCTTAGAATTTCTTCGGAATATTCCGACGAAATTCCGAGGAAGATAAGGGTTTCCTCGGAATTTCCTTGGAATATTCCGAGGAAATTCCGAGGAAGTAGGGTTTTTAAACCGAAAACAACGTTTTGCGGTTTGAATAACACTTATATAACCCTTATTAAGTGTCTTAGACTGATTATGAAGTCAAAAATTTGTTCCTTACCCTATAATAAACACTTTTCCGATTGTATGAACGAAATCCCCACAACATAAGAGAAACACTTATACACTTTAATAAACGGTAAAAGGAATACTTACAATTATTTTTGAAATTTTGTTATTTCATGGTTTATGATCATCTATACAAAGAATCCTCAATGGTATGCATTACATTGCCAAAAAAAATTTGATGTTTTGAAACCCCAAACATGTGTTCCTCGGAACCGAGGAAATTCTGAGGAACAATATAAACCAACAGAAATACATGCATAGGATATTCTTTTTCCTCGAATTAATGAAATATCCGAGGAAATTCCGATGGATATTTAAGTGTCCGTCGGAATTTTCTCGGAATTATTTCATTTAACCGGGCAAACCAGCCGCGAAATATTTCGCGAAAATTG
>NW_013620897.1:0-983 GCF_000695525.1 Brassica oleracea var. oleracea
CATTGTATTTGTAAGTCGGTTTAAACCCTAGAGTTCCTTCATTATATCCCTTGAATATTTCACCTCTCTCAGCTTCTTGCAAGAGCTGATCTTTACGCACAAGAACCTGCATAATGTCATAACGTCAAATAAGGATTGGGAGTAAGTAACAAATCGGATCATGTACGGATGTACTTGAGTTATTCAAAATAGAACATAACTCTTATTTAATGCCAAACTGTAATAATATTGTGTACCAAAATAAAATAAATTTTTATGCAACCGAGATGAATCGAGCCAAGTAATTAAGAATTATGAGAAAAATATAGAACTAATTAAATTATCTTTCATTTTTTTATATCCTTACTATCCTAGATTTATAATTAAAGAAAATGCCGAGTATGCACCCGTAAGTATCAAGATATAGTTTGCATTTTATGAATTGAAAAGGGGACTTACAGATTGAAGATGGTTTTGAATAAGGGATCGAGCAGGACGGTTAGAGACATCTTGGATCCTGTAATTAAGATCTCCAAGCCAAACAATGAGGTCATGTGTCCTTTTGTCTTTTGATATTAGTGAATTTGATATGCGTCTCAACTCTTCATTTCTCTGATCTACTTTATTTGCGTGTGCTGCATACATAGTAACATTAGTATTTGTAATTATAATTTAATTGTAAATTAGCGATAAGAAAAAGTAGGTACCAGAGAGATGACAAGAGATGAAAACGATTTTGATGTCATCGTAGTTTATACGAATAGCCACGGCTCCTTTCTTTCTTCCAATTAAACCTCCACATCCTCCAACCGATTGACTTTCCGCTTTTAATTCTGCAATTAATCAGACACCAAAGTTACAAAAAAAGCTGAATTTAATCAGACACTATTGTTTTGGTTTTATTGTAAGATTGTATATACATCTCAAAAAATTTGTAATACTAGGTGTTTAGGAAGCTTTAACACCTAGTCAGTTAATCTAGAGATTTATTTTCAGTGTTAGTG
>NW_013620898.1:0-983 GCF_000695525.1 Brassica oleracea var. oleracea
CCTCTCTTGATGAAGATCTATGCTGCTTGAATCACAAACAGTGAGGTTGGATAAGCACACTCTAGACTGCCATGGATAGTGTGTAGAAGTTGATGAAGAGCTTCATGGAACCTCGCCTGCTTGGACCTAGTCATTGGATCAAGGGGAACATTTAAGTCCTTGTCCTTTGTTTCTTCAGTAACCAAAGGGTCTTCTTTCTGATCTTTGGAGTAAGACATCCATTCAAGTTCATTCACGGATTCGCATCCACGGGGTTGCATCCACGGGGTTAGATCTTCAGAATCATATTCACTGAGTTGCATCCACTCAGTTGTATCCACATAATCACATCCATGCGACTTCATGGTTCTTTCTTTGTCTTCCTTAATTCCTGGTACAAGCTGTTCCATCTCTTTAGTCATATCAGTTCCTTTGCTTGCCAAGATCACATCATCCTCTCCCACTTGAGAAAAGATTTGACCTCAAATCCATTTCATATGTATGAAAAGAAACAAAATCAGTAACATCAAATTCATTGCTCACATTATAGTTACCTTGCAAGCCTCTTTCATAGGCATTGTTGCTGGCTGGTTCTGAAATGTGGAACAAACTGATCTATTTTGCTCTCCTTACTTCTGATGCATTCCTCAAACATGATACATTGAAAAAAAACAAGTTAGCACATGCAAATTCATCATAAAGTAAGAGTTTTATCCCAAATTTGTGTTTTCTCGGTTTTGGCTTGTATGCTGCGTCTGGAGGGACTTCTTTGATGAGGATGAAGAAAGTGACGTCCTGATGTCTCTCCTGGTTCAAATCAGGTGGTTTGAATCTCTTATCTTCCTTACGCTTGTAGTTTCTTCTTGTATGCTTCCAAGCTCCTTTAGATGTACATGGCTCTAAGCAGCTTTGGACATGATTCCAATTCGAGGTGAGACCTTGATGAGTTAAGTTTCCATTGCAGTCGAGTTTGTTGCTTAATTCCTTTTGGTTGTTGAGATATG
>NW_013620899.1:0-983 GCF_000695525.1 Brassica oleracea var. oleracea
CCTAATTTTCTCCACGTCCCATTCTATTTTTCCTGGTAAAAATAGGTCTGAGACAGTCAGGTTTAGCAGGTTCTCAGGTGCAGGTCCCATAGGTCTGATTTGTTGTTTGCAGTCCAGCCATGCCTTTTCCCAGATGTTGATACTCTGTCCGTTGCCTACTTCCCACCCCGCGTTACTGAGGATGATGTCTCGACCCACCAATAACCCTCTCCAACCATGTGAAATGGCGCTTTTTGCTGAGCAAGTTAAGAAACTTTCTGTAGGACAATACTTTCCCATAAGTGTTCTTCCTAATAGACCGTCCGGGTTGTTGATGATACGCCAGCTGAGCTTTGCTAGGTAAGCTTCATTGAAGCTCTGAATATCTCTGAACTCGAGCCCACCTTGATCTTTTGGGCGAATCATTTTAGACCAAGCCACCCATGACATCTTCTTGTTGCCCTCACGATCGTCCCACCAAAAACGTGTCAAAGCGGTCTGTATTCTCTGGCATAGGGAGTCTGGTAGTTGGAAACAAGTCATCGCATGGGAAGGAACAGGGGAGAGTACACTCTTGAGCATCGTCATTTTCCCTGCCGGAGAGAGGAATCGATTTGACCAGCTTCTTGCCTTCTGCTTAATCCTATCAACAATGGAGGAGAAAAGATCTCGTTTCTTCCTACCAAATAATTCCGGTAAGCCGAGGTACTTCCCGGTTCCCCCTTCATTCTGAATCAGTAAGACTGCCTTTGTTGTCTCCTTCAACGCCGTAGGGGTCTTGTGGGAAAAAGTTATGGACGATTTAGCGACGTTTATGGATTGGCCAGAAGCTGTTTCATATCGGTTCAGAATGCGTCTGAGAGTTTCGCTGTTTTTCTTATCTGCTCTAAGGAAAAACATTGTGTCATCGGCGAAGAGGAGGTGATTTAGTCGGGGACACCCCCGAGCTACCCGAACCCCTTTAAGAGATCCTTCCTCTTGTGCTTTGTTACATAGACCCGAGA
>NW_013620900.1:0-294 GCF_000695525.1 Brassica oleracea var. oleracea
TCTGTAGGACCCTGCAAAAATTTGACAAACAAGCAGAAAACGAAGATCCATAGATAGATAAATCATCCATGAACACCTCCACAACATCCTCAATCAGATCAGAAAAGATCGACATCATGCACCTTTGAAAGGGGGCTGGAGCATTACATAGACCAAATGGCATTCTTCGATATGCGAAGGTACCATAAGGACATGTGAATGTTGTTTTCTCCTGATTGTATGGGGATTTGGAAAAATCCTGAATACCCATCAAGGAAATAATAGAATGGATGATTTGCAAGTCTCTCAAGCATC
>NW_013620900.1:420-983 GCF_000695525.1 Brassica oleracea var. oleracea
CTAAACCACCCTTTTTTGGCACAACATGCACAGGAGATACCCATTTAAAATCTGAGATAGGGTAGATAACACCAGCATCTAAGAGTTTAAGAATCTCTTTCTTTACAACATCCTTCAGGTTAGGATTTAACCTTCTTTGATGCTCGATAGAAGTCATTGATTCATCCTCAAGATGTATCCTATGCATACACAAAGAGGGTGATATTTCCTTGATGTCATTAAGTGAGTAACCTATTGCTATTCTAAATCTTTTAAGTGTTTTCAAAAGTTCAGATAGCTCAGTTTCAGTAAGTGCACTACTCACAATGACCGGATAAGTTCCATTAGGACCAAGAAATGCATACCTTACACCATTGGGGAGAGGTTTAAGCTCCACCTTAGGCGCCTTAAGTTCGCTCCAGTCGTTTTACTGGGTGTTTCCTTGTTGAATGACCGAGGCTTCCTGATGGACAATTTGAGGCAGCTCCTCATACTGATCCTTACTACCAAATCCTCTGTGTGAATCCAACATCATCTCATAGGCAGCACTCTCCAGGTTCTGAATCACTTCAGCTGGCCTCTCT
>NW_013620901.1:0-983 GCF_000695525.1 Brassica oleracea var. oleracea
TCAAAATATGTAGCTATCAAGACGGACATGAGCAAAGCATACGATAGTGTGGAATGGGGTTTTCTCAAAGCTCTGATGGAAAAGATGGGATTTGATCAGAGATGGATCCACTGGGTCATGAGCTGTATATCATCGGTATCTTTTCAAGTTCTGATTAATGGGGATGCAAAAGGAAGCATCACCCCATCCCGGGGACTCCGGCAGGGCGACCCGCTATCGCCATTTTTATTTATTCTCTGCACTGAAGTATTGATATCTCTAATCCAAGAGGCAGAGAGATCAAAGAAGATTACCGGTATGAAGATCGCTCGATCTTGCCCGGCTGTTTCTCATCTTCTTTTTGCTGACGACAATCTCTTCTTTTGCAAAGCGGAGTCTAGTCAGTGTCAAGAGTTGATGAGAATCATTAACGTCTATGGATACGCCTCAGGACAACAACTGAATAAAGAAAAAATCTCCAGTTATGTTCGGTTCTAAGGTCATAGCGACCTCAAAACAAGACCTGAAAAGGTTATCTAGCATAAATAAAGAAGGAGGAATGAGTATGTATCTCGGAATGCCCGAGAAGATTTGTGGATCCAAACGACAAGTCTTTGCATATGTCCAAGATCGGCTAAATTCGAGAGTTAATACTTGGGAGGCTAAATATCTATCTAAAGGTGGAAAGGAGGTTCAGATTAAATCAGTTGCACAAGCGGTACCTACCGTTGGGGTCGAAAACGGTTGCGACGAAGTTAACGTCCAAATCTCCGAAAAGAAAACGTAGAAACCTTCTTCGACAAATACTTTTTGGAAATAGACTCTTCTTTACTAAAAGCTTTGCGGAGGAAACGCAAGTCATCCGACAAGAGCTCGAAAAGGATCGTTACGCAGCGACCGAACGTCCATTCCGCTTGGTCGCTACGTAGCGACCGAGCTCGAGTCGAAACTTGGTCACTACGTAGCGACCGAGCTCTTCCAAAACGTCGATACGACATTAGTCC
>NW_013620902.1:0-982 GCF_000695525.1 Brassica oleracea var. oleracea
TTTTTTGCTTTCTGTTTCAGATGATTCATTTGTCGTTCATATAGATACATCCATCTGAACTGAACAGGGCCTCCTAATGCAGCTTCGTAAGGTAGGTGAACGGGAAGGTGTTCCATCACATCAAAGAATGATGGAGGGAATATTTTTTCTAGATTGCAAGTCTTCACAGCAATATTGTCTTTCATTACTTCGACATCGCTTTTTTTCAAAGTCTTTCCACAAATATCTCTGAAGAATAGCGCTATATCTGTACACAAAGTTATGTTAAATAAAATATATCAATAGAGTTCTGATGTAAAATAAGTTAAGCAAAGTCAGTATGCGAAACTAGATAATATAAATATATTAAGTACCTGATATTGCTTTATGGGCCTCTCGTGGAAGTAGTTCTGAAAAGGCTATCGGAAGTAGACGTTGCATAATAACATGACAATCGTGACTTTTTAAGTGCGCAAGCTTCCCATTTTCTTCATCCACACAAGCTGAAATATCCGCAACATATCCATCCGGAAATTTAATCTCTCGCTTCAACCATCGGAGAAATATTTTTTTTGTTTCACTTGATAATCTAAAAACCGGAAATGGCAACTTCCCATCTTCTGTCACCTCTAATCCTTTTCTGTTACAAATAGCGGGTAAGTCTAACCTTGATTTCAAATTATCTTTTGTCTTCCCAGGCACATTCAATACCGTGTTCATGATATTGTCAAAATAATTCTTCTCAATATGCATAACATCGAGATTATGTCGAAGCAACTGATTTTCCCAATACGGCAACTCCCAGAAAATACTCTTCTTTATCCAATTGTGATAATCACCATAACCATCGATATCGCGAGGTATATGTCCATTACCTCCGCAAACAACAGAACACTTCAACCCATCAATCTGGTTGATTCTCTCGTAAAGAACTTCTTCACCACTCAAAATCGAAGGTGGAAGTTCTCTAACTGATCTGTTCTTTGTGAAACTCCTCACATTT
>NW_013620903.1:0-154 GCF_000695525.1 Brassica oleracea var. oleracea
TCTCGTCAAGATCATCCTAAAAGCAAACGACAATCTGAGATTCGGCTAAACGCAAGGAACTGATCCAAACCATGTTGGAAAAATTCTCAAAGACTATACAGCATCTATCATCGCAATCATTCGTTTAGAAAACCTCTGCCAAACTTCAGAATGA
>NW_013620903.1:313-982 GCF_000695525.1 Brassica oleracea var. oleracea
AAAGTAACAGAAAATACGACAAAGAGAACACGTCCTCCACGCTCGTCGACTAAGTCTGTCACTGTTTAACTGATTCATTCAAGTAACCTGCAAAAACGTTTCGCGACTAGATCTCGGTGAAATAACCTTTGGTAAAACTCCATGAGCGACTCAGAGAAACTTTCACTGAAGAATTAAAACAAAAGCGAAAACGTTTCTCAAAAATCTGCGAAAACATCGTTGTTTTGACATCTCCATATGTCGCGTCAATTTAATAAATTCGTAAAAACCGGTCGCCCGTTTCTTACGCAAAAAATCCTTCGTATAATCAGATCATGTCATACGAAGTAACTTTCGAAAGTAAACGTAACATATTTTACGAAAAAGTACCTTCCTTATAGCAAAAAACCAAGCTGTATGATCCGACATTGGACGACCAATATAAACTTTACTTCCTCGCACCACGATCTGAAAGGTCTCATTCTTTAGCCCCACGACTCACTGGCATCCACTCTCATTCCGCTTGGTCACGTCCGAGCAGGAAGTCACCCCGCAACTGACTCTGCACGGGATCTGTATCGAGCTTCGTAATATCGAGCTTCTTAGGCTTTATCTCCCTCGGAAACAAAGTAAACAACTTCTGCGGGAACCGAAATTCGCACTGTCGATTTCCGTTTAAATAAGGAAACT
>NW_013620904.1:0-982 GCF_000695525.1 Brassica oleracea var. oleracea
GAATCATATCCAACATATATCCCCATCCTCCTTTGAGGTCCCATATTAGTTCTCTGTGGTGGAGCACTTAATACATAGACAGAACATCCAAGTGTCTTATGATGGGGTATGTCTGGCTCTTGACCCGTTAATAATTATGACAGGGGATATCTATGCTCACTAAATGGCCTGATACGTATTAACTTAGGTGCATGTAAATTTTGTGTGGCCCAAGCTGTGAATGAGAGTTTTGACCTCATAAGTTATGGTCTATCAATAAGCTATTTGCGCTTTAAAAGATTTCGGCCAAGCCGTTCTTGGTATGGACATGTATCACAGAATTGTCCAGACCTACCCCCATGGACATACCATAATCATTTAAACGCTTGAGACATGTATTCACCAGTATTATCTAGACATATAGTCTTTATTATGAAAAAGGGGCTCGTAGCCGTTTTACTGGTGACTAATGAGTTTTCCTTGTCTACATGCTACACACGTGAGATTCTTTGGGATAACTCTTCTTGTCTTTTAATGTGTGCCTTTTGAATATCAATTTTCGCATCATGTTTGGACCAGGATGGCCAATCCGGTCGTGCCATAAAGTGTATATTTTCGCAGACTTTTAGCTCTATCATACTGATCTATGCATAGTCTAGGTCAGTATAGAATGCAGGTATAGTCTTTAGGACTTATTATGGCCTTGGACGATTTTATACATATATCTGAAGGAACTCTTTGTTTCCTTCGCCCATTGTTTCAATATGGAAACCATTCATTCTTATATCTTTAAAACTCAATAGACTGCTCTTGCTCTTAGAGATCACTGATTTCTAGATGCATACCCTTAGGCAATAATATATTAGCCTAGCCATAGTCTTCTTTCAGACTGGCGATACCTACTTTAGTACTTATATTGGTGTTTTTCAGTGTACTCATGTAGAAAAATCATTCAATCATTTAATCAAAGCAGACAATGTAATAGAAATAAATTCAAGGAGAT
>NW_013620905.1:0-981 GCF_000695525.1 Brassica oleracea var. oleracea
AACTTATATATAAAATATTTTTCCTTGCAACAAAATTCTTTAGAACTTAAATTATGAAATTTATATTGAAGATTAGGAAAAAGCTTTGGCACCTGCCTAATTATTTTTTCGTAGTCTAGGAAAACATTAATAATGACATTTAGTAGTAGTTAATGATATATATCATGTTAATCTAACTTTCATTCTATTCAAAGTATCGGTTGCAAACAAATAATACTATCATATTTCTATATTTGGGCCTTAAGTATAATAATAGTCGGGTTGAAAAATTTTATGTTGTCTTAATGTGGCCCATAACCAAACTATACTTCAAATTTTAAGCTTGATCCAATTTGTAATTATTTTTTTAATATTTTAATTTTCCATCTTAAGTTGTCAAAAAGAAAGTAAAAATCTGATATTCGAAAAATTAGTGTAACTTCAAAATCGAAAATATATAAATTTTATTTACTGATAAGTTTGTAAAAGAAAATATCCAAATGTATCAGCTCAACATATAGATGATTATATAAACAATCAAAAATTGTATACATATAAAAACAATTCGATCATGTATAAATCTTAAATTTGTCAATATAATATGTTTAATTAGAAAACAAATACTTATTTCGGATTATCTATATTTGAGGTCGCTTAAATGTTCTTTTTAATTTCAATTGAGCTGAAGGAGGATCAATCATAAACTGTCGGTATTATTATCGTTAGAAGACAATAAAAGTCCTAAAATTGGAACCAAATTTTCGTGATACGCACTTTTATAATCAAGCTCTTTTGGTAAGTTTAAATTATTTTTTTTATACCAGGATGTTTAAATAAATAAGAAAATTTTCCACCAAGTTAATGCTTCCACCGAATTTTTAAGTTTGGAACAAAATTTTGAAGAATTTCTATATGGTAAGTTTAATTTAAGAAAATAATATGTTTTTGGTAGTTGTTGAAAATAAATATTGGTTCAATATATCATACTAAAATACGGTTTCT
>NW_013620906.1:0-981 GCF_000695525.1 Brassica oleracea var. oleracea
CATCTATCTTAAAATGTAAAATATATAATATAAGTAAATACACATTTTAAAAAAATGGAAAAAGTACATTAAGATTTAAATATCTTTTTAAAAATATAAAATATAAATATAGATATTACGTAAATAAAAAATATAAGAAATGGAAATAAACATTTAAAAAAATGGAAAAAAGTACTTTAATATTTAAACATCTATCTTAAAATGTACATCTATCTTAAAATGGTAGTAAATTATATAAAAATGGAAATACCACACTAAACAAAACAAATGTATAGTTTTACATCAAGAAAGTCACTTTAAAATTCATTATTCCATCAACATCAACCTCACACTATTAAGAAAACTTCAAAGCACTCGAGCAAAAAAATGGTTCCACCATCAACTCTTGCCGTCCCAAAAACCTTTAATGACCTTGAAGGAGATTTTTTATAACAACGAACTTTTTGTTAGGTGGATTCATTGTTGGGAAACCCGCAACTTCCAAAAGCCAAACTTATTCATAGGAATTGAATTGCTTTTCATAGAGTCAAATGTATTCTTACAAATTTAAATTAATCTAATCCATAATTTTATTGTTAATATTCATATTTCTCTTTCATGATCAAACCATTACAGTTAATAACCATTCAAGTGTGTATCCCGAAACACTTCTTTCTCGCCGAATCAGGTATTGGTTCATGTTGGTTTAGTATTGTTTTTGGTTTATTAACCAATTTAGGATGGTCCTATTGTAAATATAATTTAAGTTGGTTTAACATAACTTAATTAAATAATAGTAATATTATGTTTAAAATATAATTTTAGAGAATTTACAAATATAGTTTACAGAACGTTATAGGTGATGAATTTAATTTATTAAATTCGTTTATTACTTAAAACTAAGTTTTTTAAATAACATACTGAATTATAAATATCAATGCTGGATTGGTGAGTCTAACATGAAGACAAAAATATAAATATTTCATTTTCAAGATAAGAAAT
>NW_013620907.1:0-99 GCF_000695525.1 Brassica oleracea var. oleracea
GATTGGCCATCCTGGTCCAAACATGATGCGCAAATTGATATTCAAAAGGCATACATTAAAATATAAGAAGAGTTATCCCAAAGAATCTCACGTGTGTAG
>NW_013620907.1:144-981 GCF_000695525.1 Brassica oleracea var. oleracea
AATAAAGACTATATGTCTAGATAATACTGGTGAATACATGTCCCCAGCGTTTAAATGATTATGGTATGTCCATGGGAGTAAGTGTGGACAATTCTGTGATACATGTCCATACCAAGAACGGCTTGGCCGAAATCTTTTTAAACGCAAATAGCTGATTGATAGACCATAACTTATGAGGTCAAAACTTCCATTCACAACTTGGGCCACACGAAATTTACATGCATTAATACGCGTCAGACCATTTAGTGAGCATAGATATCCCCTATCACAATTATTATCGGGTCAAGAGCCAGACATACCCCATCATAAGACATTAGGATGTGCTGTCTATGTACTAATTGCTCCACCACAAATAACTAAGATGGGACCTCAAAAGGAGGATGGAGATATATGTTGGATATGATTCTCCCACAATAATAAAGTACTTTGAGCCAACTATGGGTGATTATATCTGAGGCCAGGTACACGGATTATTTCAAGATCAGGAGGAGAAAAATAATAAAGCTGGTAAAAGAATGGTAAAAGAAATAGAATGGAATCAACCATCAATGTCTTGGCAAGATCCTCGGACTAAAGAATGTGAAATAGACGTCCAAAGATTATACATTTACAAAGCTAGCTAATCAAATGCCAAACACATTTGCTGACCAGAAAAAAAATGACTAAGTCATATATAAACCAGCTTGTAAAACACCAACGAATTTGATGTCCAAGAAGAGACACAGTCAAGTTGCTACAGAGTCTAGACAACGTATGAAACATGGCAGATCAAATAGGTTCCAAAAGATACGAATCCTCGGAAACAAAAGAAAGATGCAGAGAATGATAATCAAAATC
>NW_013620908.1:0-980 GCF_000695525.1 Brassica oleracea var. oleracea
AGATCAGGTGCAGTTATTTCCTTAGAGAATTTCAATAATAGTTCCCTTCAATAGCTTTTTCCTTAGAAACGTTAAAAGAAATTACTTTTTAAATCATATGTAATGTTCCTCCTTTCAACATTTTTGGAGCTTGATTTGAATCTTTATTGTATTCTCAATCAATGTATCAATCACGTTTCAACAATTATCTGAAGACAGAATGAGAATCTATACAAAAGAGAGTTTGATCATGAGAGAACACAGAACATGTGAGTACAGACTGTAATCATCTCCCTCAGTCAATGCTTCTTTTTTGAGTTTCCTCTATCCCTTGCGCGTAAGAAAATTGCAAAAAGCTCATTAGCCCATAAGACAAACCTTGTAGGGTTACAAAGACACAAAGACATGCACACACAAAACAGAATGATTCAGGAGACTCACCAGACTGTAGTTTCTTGAGGGAGATTCTTGCTGTACAATGGAAACTCAAAGAGAAAGACTGTTTTGCACCACCTTGGTAAGTACCCGTACACTCCTCGCGGTAACAGAATCAGGGGACTGTAAAACCAACAATATCCAAAGATTCAAAAACTGAAAGAGCAAACACTTGACTCTTAATTCTAATACTACACATATCAAGGGCCATTAATGGGGTTAAAAGAGCTCGTATGATACCTGGTTGTCTTCTTATAGTGTCTATAAGCTCCCAAGTTACCGTACTTTTTGTCTGCCGATTCCTGCATTCATACAAAATAAGAATGTTGACTTCTTCTGCGTGATTCAGAAATTGGAAAGATAGAGGAGGAAGAAGGGAGAGAGAGGAGACCTCGAGTAATGGTATGCCGCTAACGAAGAAAAGCAGCAAAGTGAGAAAGATTGGTCCAACTATGACAAGGTACTCTGCACCTTTAAGAACAGGCAATGAAGCCACATATATGCCCCACCAAAGTAGCATCTGAAACTCATAATCACCCTCCTCCATCAATGTTTAACCTATATGT
>NW_013620909.1:0-112 GCF_000695525.1 Brassica oleracea var. oleracea
AAGGAGTACGTAGGCAGTTTGCCGAAAGGCAAATTCAGCTGTCCCCCTCATTAAAAAGGGGGGATTGGGTACGTATACTCGTATACTCCCCAAAATCGAAAAAACTTCTTAC
>NW_013620909.1:272-446 GCF_000695525.1 Brassica oleracea var. oleracea
TAACGAAACTTCCGTCACAAAAGAAACATATATCTGCACACACTAGCACCTATTTTGCGCAAAAAATTCGAAACAACGGCACACGCCACCAAGTCCGATGCTGATCACATCGAACTCACAAAACGTCCTAAACAGACATAGCCATCTCACGAAGATGACTCTCTTACATCCGAC
>NW_013620909.1:487-980 GCF_000695525.1 Brassica oleracea var. oleracea
TCCGGAGAGATGCTCGATTCGTATCAAACAAGTCGTATAAGCCGAGAACCTATCGCGGACTTTACATCGACACGAATCAGGAAGAAATCGCGACAGGAAAAACGATAGCCGGTTAGTCACCGCACAATCCTTAAGCCGAGAGTATACCTAGGTCTTGCCCTAAACCCAGCGCACTGGTCTCTAACATCTCAAAGGCATGATATCGAAAGATAAGAGATTCTTAAACCATGCCTCTATGTTTATGTTCGACATCTTCAGCACCCCCGCAGAGTTCACATCTCGCGGAAGAACTCTCGAAACAGGTCTCGAATGAAACATTTCACAATCGAAGAAGGATATGAGACGACAACTCATCACCTTCCTCCCCACTATTCGCAAACTCATAAAAAGCGCTATCCGATTATCTTACCATAAAAAGAAAGCCGCAGAGCGGCAGGGATTCAAATCCACACACGGCCAGTCCCGAAATACAAATAAGGCCATTCAAGGCCGA
>NW_013620910.1:0-980 GCF_000695525.1 Brassica oleracea var. oleracea
TTTCGTAGGGGTTAACATATAGATTTTGAGAAAAATTCAAAAATATGTAAATATTGGTTTAATGCATGGTTGAATCATGCACTAACATATGATGAAGGTCAAATAGGTTTGGAACCTTTGTTGTCTCCGTTTCTTAAGAAAATAACTATTTTATAGTGGTTTATCCACCAATTTAGGGAGTTTTATGAACATTTACTAAATTAATTTCTACAAAATTAGAACTATTCTCATGTACCGTGAAAGAGAGCTTAATATACATTAATACAAATGTAGAATGTGTTTAGAAATTTTAAAACAACACTAAAGATCATATGCTTCAGTATATAGAGCATTTACCAAAAAACACAAAATTTTCGTAGGGGTTAACACATAGATTTTGAGAAAAATGCAAAAATATGAAAATACTGTTTTATTTCATGGTTGCATCATGTACTAACATATGATGAATGTCAAAGAGGTTTGAAACATTTGTTGTCTCCGTTTCATTATAAAATAAAGATTTTATATTGGTTCATCCACCAATTTAGGGAGTTTTATGAAGTTATTCTATATTAATTTTTTTTAAAATTATAATGATGCCTATGTACCATGAAAGAGAGTTTAATAGACATTAATAAAAATGTAGAATGTATTTAGAAATTTTTAAAAAACACTAAAGGTCATAGATTTCAGTATATAGAGCGTTTACCCAAAAACTCAATATTTTTGTAGGGGTTAACACACACATTTTGAGAAAAATTCAAAAATATGAAAATACTACTTTAAAGCATAGCTGCATCATACACTAACATATGATAAAATTCAAAGAGGGTTGGAACATTTGTTGTCTCTGTTTCTCTAGATAATAACGATTTTATAGTAGTTAGTCCATCAATTTAGGGAGTATCATGAACATTTACTAAATTAATTGATAAAAAATTATAATGCTGTCCGTGTACTATGAAAGAGAGTTTAATATACATTAATACAAATGTAAAATG
>NW_013620911.1:0-123 GCF_000695525.1 Brassica oleracea var. oleracea
ATTTAAAAAATAGTTTTTAATCACAAAAATATAAATAGTTTAATAATGACAAAAAATAGTTTAATAATTACAAAAGATAGTTTTAATAAATAAAAAATAGTTTAATAATTACAAAAAATAGTT
>NW_013620911.1:264-980 GCF_000695525.1 Brassica oleracea var. oleracea
ATAAATGATTTTATAACGCAAAAAATAGATTTTATATACAAAAAACGTTTTCATATTATATATACATAATTATCAATTAGATTTTTATAACCACAAAATTAATAAAAACTAAAAAAAATCCAAATCAAGTGAATACCATAATCAAACTCGATTTTACACAATCCTACCATTCACCCTAACAAAAATCTATAAATATCATTCCAAAATCATCAAATCTACTTAAAAACCTAACAAATCTAACCTAAGAGAGTGGGATAGGGTTCATACATGATGCAGTGACTGAAATTGAGAAGGATTAGGGCGGATCGCCGGAAATCATGGAGAGAGAATGTAGAAACCCGTTAAAAAAAAAAAAGAGAATGTTCGAGTGTCTTTGTGGTGGTCGAATCGTGGGCGGTAAAGATCGATCGGGAAATTTCGAAGAACGAGGTGGTCGAAGAAGTGATCATGGGTGATCTATGAGTCGAATAAGTTGCTCGACCATAGTTAGAAGATGTCTTAGATTGATCAGACGGACGTTTTGGAAGCATAACAATTTTGGAAGCACGACGGTTTACAAGCTCGACGTTTTTTAAGACCGGCGTTTCTTCATCACGAAGTTTTCTCGAAAAATCTTCATATCATTAAAATATTATTCTGGAGACATCATAAGTTGGAAGCACGACGGGTATTAAGCACGACGGGAAGCAAGCACGACGGGATCGAAGCACGACGGG
>NW_013620912.1:0-980 GCF_000695525.1 Brassica oleracea var. oleracea
AAATTAACAACTCTCTTACTCTTCATCCCTAAAGCGTAGAAGAATCTAGGCCTACCAATGACACCCGAAATCAATACATGATGCGGTGGAGGAATTTGCAGTAATATGTAATTGCCACATGAGCACTTATTTTAAAGTATCAGACACTTTATTTTGGTAGCATGTATAAGTTTAAGAAATTTAAATTATCTCCCAAAATTTGTTGCACAGGCTGGACATCTCATTGTTTGTTTCCCACGGCACCACTTAGCTCCCCGAGTAATGGCTGTAAGTGTTATCTAAAAGGAGGCTATTGCGATGCATGGTCCGGGGTCCAAGACAAACCCGATACTGATTTCCCGCAGAGACATTGGTGGTAGAACCTACACTTTTCAGCTCAAGCTATCAGTTATAATTTCAAGTCAAAGCATCAGTGATTCACGATCTCTCGCATCTCTGAATGACGTCAACGTCTTCCAAAGCCAACATTCGTGACAGATTTTTGACACACCATTTGCTTAATTGACCTCATGTTTTTCTGTATGAGAGTTCAACTTAGTTACTTCCGTGTTAACATGATCATAATCTCTCTTTCCTCCAGTTAACGGTGGCTCAACCAAGCGCTAGTAGCTTGGTGCACTACAAGAAAACAACGGTATTCTGACGGACATTTCGACGGAAAATGAAATCCTCGGAATATCCCGAGGAATTTCCGAGGAAATTGCGAGGAAGCACAAAATTGAGTTTCCTCGGAATTTCCTCGGAGTATACCGACGGAATTCCGAGGAAATATCAATCCGTCGGAATATTCCGAGGAAATTCCGAGGAAAAATGTGTTCCTCGGAAAAAACCGATGAATTCCGAGGAAATATTATAGCCGTTGGAGAGCCGTTGGGGGATTTTGCAAAATTCCGTGGAAATCCCGACGAACTAGCCTTTTCCGTCGGAATTCCCTCGGAATTTCCTCGGTCTGTCGGCAGGATTTAAACTATAAATACAAG
>NW_013620913.1:0-980 GCF_000695525.1 Brassica oleracea var. oleracea
TAGGCTTAAAAGGTTATATCAATCGGAACGCACAGCAAGTGCTATGAAATGGCATAAAGAGCACTCAAGTGAAGAAGAAATTGTGCATCCCTCAGATGCAAAAGCATGGAAGCACTTTCAATCAATTTATGAGGAATTTGCATCAGAGAGTAGAAACGTCTACCTCGGATTATGTACTGATGGTTTCAACCCATTTGGAAAACATGGAAGGCAATATTCATTATGGCCAGTAATTGTCACACCTTACAATTTGCCCCCCTCTGCATTACTGAAACCGTAAAGTTTCTTTACTTTTCATTCTTCATTCACTATAAAGTTTCTTTACTTTTCAGCAACAATTTACTTGGGAACCGAGCATTACTGAAACCGTAAAAATTGCTTACGAGAAAAAGGCACAAAAATCTTTTTCAAGCAATTTGTGTGAATGGAAAGAAAAATGGAAGCTCAACAAAGATCCTCCGGAGTGGGTATCAGATGATAATTGGCTTGGTTACGACTCGCTGTGGAAGGATGAAAAAGTCCAAGCAAAGTCTTCCACAAACTCTACCAACCGGAAAAGCGAGCGTGGTGGTTTTGGTATTGCAATACACAACACAGGGGCAAAATCCTATGAAAGGCGCAAAGACGAGATGGTATTATATTGTTAAATATACTTTGGCTAATTGTAGTTACTGTGGGTTGATTTTTTTATTTTCATTTTAGTAAGACCATTGATAATGGAGGGGAAGAGCCTGATATGCTAGCATTTCTTGCGAATGCACATCGAAGTCGCAAAACTGGTGACATTCTTGACAAAAAAGTGAAGGGGATTGTGGAGACTGTCAAAGAGAAGATAAATGATCAGCTAACTCAAGGTGGATCAACTGAGACAAACCTTCTTACCCAAGGACATATCAACAATCTCGTTTTAAAGGTTAAGTTAGTTTGTTTATTTTTTTTTTTGTAATTTTTTGTGCTTTCCTTATATATTTCTCATTCTA
>NW_013620914.1:0-650 GCF_000695525.1 Brassica oleracea var. oleracea
CGATTCAAAAACTCGACCCGCATAACCCGCAAACAAAAACTTTTATACCCGCACCGCCCCGCCAAAACCCGCGGGTAACCCGCCAAACCCGCGGGTAATATTAATTATATTAAAAATAGTTATTTTAATTAAAAATGATTATTTTCTAATTATATAATAATTATTTTAATTAAAAATAATTATTTTTTATTTATATAATAGTTATTTTTAAAAAATACTTTAAAAATATATATTTATAATTAATATTATACAAATATTTATTGTTTTTTATATATTTTACGAAAAATGTTTTTTTTCAAATTTTTTTTTTTTTTAATTTGCGGTTTGGCGGGTACCCGCGATTCAAATTCGGCTGACCCGCACCCGCCCCGCTCAAAATAATCTCGACCCGCACCCGCACCCGCGATTTAAAAATTTCAAATGGGTCGACCCGCATCCGTCCCGCGGCGGGTCAAACGGGGCGGGGCCCGCGGGCAATGATTAAAATTTCCAGCTCTAATTGAAGCAAGCACCAAGGTAGTGGTATATGAAGTTCAAGTCTGTTATGGGGGAGCATGGTTATGCTGAGACTGATTCAGACCATTGTGTATTTGTGAAGGTGTTTGGTGAGGATGATTTTATCATCTTGTTGCTGTATGTCGATGATATGT
>NW_013620914.1:854-980 GCF_000695525.1 Brassica oleracea var. oleracea
AAAGTCCGAAGACATATGCGGAGAAAGAAGATATGGCGAAGGTTCCATATGCTTCTGCAGTGGATAGTTTGATGTATGTCATGGTCTGTACAAGACCGGATTTAGCTTACGCCGTTGGAGTTGTCA
>NW_013620915.1:0-979 GCF_000695525.1 Brassica oleracea var. oleracea
TCAAAATATTTTTTACAAAATTTATAAATTATTATTAAGATCAACTACACCAGACGATTTTCGTGGACGTCGTCCAGAAGACTTAACAGAATCTCAGAAGACTCAGAAGACTTAGCGGGAATATATTCGTAAAATTGAGTTCTGTTTTTTTGTTTGGTCACAAAGAACTGGCTGTAATTTCACAAAGCTTTTGGGTTACTTTTGCATTTGATTCAAGTTTGGGTATACTTTTGCAATCAAAATCAAGTTTTGAGTCATATTTGGTAAATCCCTCAATTTTTAATATAAAGTTGATAAAAAGAACGTTATGGAAAGTGAAAAATCTTTCAGTTAGGATATGTGGGACATTTTATGGTAATTAGTAGAAAATAATCTCGTAATGATTATTGCTGAGATATTTTATGGTTAGGACGTAGCTATAGAAATTTTTCTGTGTAATTTAGTTTTAATGATTTTTTGATGTATTTATATCTATTGTAATTGTAGAAATTAAATATAAATAAATAAAGTTCATACATCAATATTTTTTTTGCTCTAGAAAACAAAGCTGCTACATCTATTTTTTTTTTTAGTTTTTGACTTTATCTTTAAAAACTAGTTAAAACATTATAAGTAATTTATATGATTGTAGATAAAAAAATTAAAACTAAAACAAATGGCTACATCCTAATCAATCACAATCAATAAAACTTATATTTAATTAAAAAAAAATTAAAGTGGTCAAACTTAAAACAGCACACATGATCAAAGTTCTAATTTCTATTTTAATAGATAAAATAAATGTTTTTGGATATTTAATCCTCCGTATATTTTGAATTTTAATTAAAATTATTTTATTTTTTATTTGGTAAAATGCACTTATATTTATTTAGACAATACATGTATTTATATAAAATAAAAAATATTATCTTAAATTAAACTAAGTTGATTTTGATTAATTTAATACTTGCAGTTATATCATTTTAAGTTGATTTGGTTA
>NW_013620916.1:0-979 GCF_000695525.1 Brassica oleracea var. oleracea
TTTAAGCAGCTAAGCAAGAGGTTCTCTTATAATAAGATTTTCAGAAAATTGATTAATGTCTCATACTTCAGTCTATATGTTTATTTAGTGAACGTTTATTTTATAATAAAAAGAATCTAAGAGAAAGATATGAGATGAGTCTTTTTTTCCTGGGTCATCTCGACTATTAGTGCTATTTAACGGATGATTTTACAGAATCTCAAAACAAAGAAGAAAAGCCGGCGAAATAATGATAGTTTCTGGAAACAAACCGACCGAAATTAGCATTTTGTATTTTTATCCATCTATTTATTTTTTTTTCCGTATATATAACTTGTAGAGATCTTTGTATAGTCGCCGTGACTCAATTTTTTTTCATTTTCTGCCATTGGCTTTATCTGCTTCTCCACTTATACTCCTTTGTTTCACGAATGAAGATTTAGGAGGTCGCTTATTTAAAAAAAAATTGAAATTCATTAAACCCTTTAATGGGGCATCGGAAACAGTACAAAATTCCGATTACCGGATAAACAGTCCCTCCTAGGTAACAAGGGCAAAGAGAAGCTATACAAACATTTAAATAGCTCAGTCTCCTCAAAGGCATTTAAGTAACCTTTTTACTAAATTTCAAATGCATGTTTAATGGTAACTGTGTGTTCAAAAAAACATTACAACGGCTAAAGACCCGACCAACTACAGGTGTTAATAGAAATAGCTTTACTATGCATGTTATTTCTAATAGAACCAGAGATGATCGCCTTCTATGATGATGCGAGCAGATACATCTCTAACATGCCTATGCAAATCTGAAAAGCCAAAAGAACATAAATAAACGACAGGAATTGTCAACCTATTATTATCTACTACGTAAGTAAAATATAAATGTGGCTAAAAAGTAAAATAAAAACAAAAACAAAGAAAAAGCCGGTGAAATAATGATAGTTTCTGGAGACACCGACCGAAATTAGCGTTTTGTATTTTTATCCATCTATTTATATTT
>NW_013620917.1:0-664 GCF_000695525.1 Brassica oleracea var. oleracea
TTATCAATTAATTTAGTAAAACTGCATATACTTTCAAAATTAGTGGAAGAACATCTATAAAATTGATATGCCCTAGAGAAACGGAGAAAACAAAGGTTCCAAACCTCTTTGAACTTTATCATATATTATTACAGGATTCAACTATGTATTAAAACAGTATTTTCATATTTTTGAATTTTTCTCAAAATCTACGTGTTAACCCCTACGAAAATAATGAGTTTTCGGTATATATATTGAAGCCTATAATCTTTAAATTTGTTTTAAACTTTATAATCACATTATAAATTTGAATTAATGTATGCTAAACTCCTTTTCATGGTACATGGACATCGTTCTAATTTTTTATCCATTAATTTAGTAAAACTGCATATACTTTCAAAATTAGTGGACGAACCTCTATAAAATTGATATGCCATAGAGAAACGGAGACAACAAAGGTTCCAAACCTCTTTGAACTTTATCATATGTTATTACAGGATTCAACTATGTATTAAAACAAAATTTTCATATTTTTTGAATTTTTCTCAAAATCTATGTGTTAAACCCCTACGAAAATAATGAGTTTTATGTAAATGCATTATATATTGAAGCCTATAATCTTTAAATTTGTTTTAAAATTTATAACCACATTATAAATTTGAATTAATGTATGCTAAACTCCTTT
>NW_013620917.1:838-979 GCF_000695525.1 Brassica oleracea var. oleracea
ATTTTCATATTTTTTGAATTTTTCTCAAAATCTATGTGTTAAGCCCTACGAAAATAATGAGTTTTCGGTAAATACGCTATATATTGAAGCCTAAAATCTTTAAATTTGTTTTAAAAGTTATAACCACATTATAAATTTGAA
>NW_013620918.1:0-979 GCF_000695525.1 Brassica oleracea var. oleracea
TCTTATTGTTTTATGAATTGCTTTGATTTCATTGCTATTATATCTTGTATGAGTTTGTTTGATAATGTGAATGATTTTATTGATACAAAGAATTGCCTGAAGGGCATTATAGTACGGGTATAGTAGCCCAGTAAGAAACTATGGCCAAGGCATTGCCTTAAAAGGCATTATATACACCCAATAATATGTGACCCATTGTGTTATGATAATATGGTTTCTAAATAGAAACAATGGGCAAACAAAAGGAAACAAGTTCCTTCAGATTTAAGAAAGAAATGAAAATGCCTAAGACCATTTTAAGAAAGTGGTCAAGACTATACCTATGTAATCTACTGATCAAAACTATGCTACAGATCAGTATGATAAGAGTCAAGAGCCGTGGTGAATATACTAATATATCCCACGAAATTATACACTTTATGGCAAGACCGGATTAGCCATCCTAGTCTAAACTTGATGCAAAGATTGATATTGAAAAGGCACACAGAGTTATCCCATAAGATCTCACGTTGTGTAACATGTACACAAGGGAAACTCATGAGGCTTTATTGTCCTAAGCATCACGAAATTATAGTATGTTCATGAGGCTCATGAGGCTTTATTGTCCTAAGCACCACAAAATTATAGTATGTTCATGAGGGGGAGAGGATAAACCCATGATCAATACTACAAGTTCGTGTACTACTATGGTCTAAGACCATGTTTTAAACGGCCAAATCGCAAAGGCCATAACCGGCCGGAAAGACCATTACCTACACAGGTTCGGCCATATAAGCCATTATCTATAAGGATAAGACTATAAAGTCTATAAGCTTGGAGACATTATGAATTTACATGTATAGAATGATAATATGCATCAGGACATATAAATGAGCATAGATATTTCCATCTCAGATTAAATATAAAACAAGACATACACCATCTTAAGAGATTTTGAATACACCACCACAGATATATGTGTGCCGTCTAAGATGGAACC
>NW_013620919.1:0-979 GCF_000695525.1 Brassica oleracea var. oleracea
AGGATAACTCATGAGTTTTTTTGGTTGATTAAATGACATTATATCCATATTTATTTAAGGATATTTCATTAAGAAAAAGACAAACAATAAAATAGGAAGTTTAAATTCATTTAAGCATATTTCATTAATGTAACTGAAAAGACAAGCAATAAATTAGGCAGTTTTATTCGTTTTAGGATATTTCATAAATGCAACTGAAAAAGACAAGCAAAAAAAAGAGTTTAATTAATGAAGTAAGAACATTTTACTTCTATTTTAATAATATAGATGATTGCGGAATCTGAGCACGTCCGTTGGTATTGGATTATCCGATCGGTTAGCTCTCAGCAAACACGATCTGATCATTGGATCATATCGAAAGAGGAGAAGTAGAGAGCTTGAAATTGTTATTGCTTCGCGTAACAACAACAGCGTAGATGAAATATGAGCTTGAACTTTGCTTCCTTTTTCAATTACGGGCTTCCCAAATTCTCAGCAACCGGACTTCGACGGTTGTGCTACAATGTCATGCCTTCAAGTCAGCGAGCAGATTAGAAGAGTTCATTCCGGATTGATGGGTTTGTGAAGATTACAATGATGTAGAAGAAGAAAGTGATTAACTGCACATAATAGAAGTCGCTTATTTATAAGTGTGGATCCGCGAGCTTTACATTAGAGCTGAGCGATTAAAGCAACCAACACGGCCAAGTGTCTTCCAGAAGTTGAGTTCAACACTAAAGGAAGCTAGACAATGACAAACGAGAAAACCGATATAGCCATTATTCTCACAGCATAGCTGGTCCAAACATCAACACTAACACCAGAATCTACAGAGGCAACAATGATCACAGCTATATAAGTAAGAGAAAAAAATGAAGAATCCAATCCATAAGACATAATAAACACTTTCTCCTTACCTTACTTATATGGAAGCCTTTTAGTGTCTTGGTTGCTTACAACAATAGCATAACGAATGTCACACTTGCTAAAAACTGTGCAA
>NW_013620920.1:0-978 GCF_000695525.1 Brassica oleracea var. oleracea
ATGAGGGAAAGTATGGTGAGGAGAGCTTGTGTATCTGCCCATTTAACAGTCTAGATACACAACCTTGTCTTGCTCTTCCTTTCCAGCTGTGGCCAGCCTGTCGTGGACCACTACAACCAATCCCATACTTCCCACAAACTGGCGCCAACTCTTGTTTGAATCTTCTTGCCACCAAAGCATCTTCTTGATTCCATTTGATGCTTCTCACCATCCCGGACTTTGCACATTCATATTAGAGCTTCTCCTTGGCTGTACGGACTTGCCATAACCGTACACCAATGCCCTATATTTGCACAGCCCTCAAAGAGATTCAAATGGTCGAGTCCATAAGTCTTGAGTCTATCATGTCCGTACAGGCCGTACCATCCGTACGGCCGTCCGTACCGGCCTCGCCCTTAAGCTCCCAAACTCCTCCAAAGATCTCCCAACTCTGATTACTACTCTTCTTGATCACTATCTTATATTTGTACTAGCTTCACATCTCTTCTGAAGCTTCATATAACTCTTCTTAAGATCTTCAAGTGCTTGCCCTATTTGGACTCAAGCTCCATTCTTCTCTTCAGTTCAACACTCCTCCTCAATATTAACTTTAGTTGATCCTAAGTTAAGCTTGGAACTCTGAAGAGTCTCCCTCATTAAAAACCTTACAAGGAAAACCCATTGGGACAAAACCTTGCAAGGGAAAAAGAGTAGAGCTCTCCAAAGCCTAGGGATTGGCCAGTGAGCTCTTGTGCCTTAGAACCAGTGTGGTTGGACACAAGAAGCTCTGGATCACGGCCTAATAGGTGCAGCATCTCTTCACAGCTTTGCGCACACTTCACACTTCAGCTTCACCTCTTCATGGAACCGGTTTGAAGTCTCCCCCTCTCAACTGACTTCGCAGCCATCTTAGAGAAGCTGGGACACGACCAGATCATCTTCAAAACACCAATGAGGCTGATCAACACTTCACACACGGCTTGCCCTCTTCATAGAACT
>NW_013620921.1:0-978 GCF_000695525.1 Brassica oleracea var. oleracea
TATTTTTATATATTTATTAAACATTTTTAATATCTATAAAACTTTTTCGTGATTAAAAACTATTATTTGGGATTTTTGTTTTTTAAAAAAATTAATTTATATATTTCTATATTTATTAAATATTTTTTTTTTAATTTACAGGTCTCATGATGATCAGACCCGGCCTCGACAGCGTCGTGGTCGTGGTGGTACGGGGAGCCAGTCTCGGGATTCTAGTCATTTTCAGGATTCCCCTTCGCCCCACAGCTCCTACCATAAATCTCCCTCTGCTGCACCCACTCCTGCTCCTCTCGCTCCCGCTGCTGCACCCGCTCCTGCTCCTCCGGGTCCTCCGGGAGTGATGAGTGTTACGGAGTACTTACGGCTCAGTTGAAGGACAAGGATGATCGCCCTTTGTTGATCCAGAAGTACTTACGGCTCAGTTGAAGGACAAGGATGATCGCTCCGTATCCACGTGGACGGGGTCAAACATGGTAATTAAACATTTTTTTGTTTCTTTAATTTGATTCATTATTAACCGTTTGTTCTTTTTGTTAGGTTCAACCGATCCGGGAACGGGATCAGCGCATGGATCAACCGTATGATGTACTCGGCCCTCGACAGTGGACATCCGACTTTCACTCACTTCCCAACCGACAAGCAGGTTCTGTGGTTTCGTCAGTTTGCGGTAAGTATTCTAATTTTTTACTTATATTTTTAATCTTTAATATAAATTTTCTACTAATTGTGTTTTTTTTTCAGCAAGAGTTCAACTGGAATTCCGATGAGACGCTCTTTATCTATCACCACTTCGTCCATAAAGTAATGGACAACTATGGGAAGCAGATCCACGAGTGGAAGAAGAAGTGGGAAATCAACAAGGTTTGTTTTTAATTTATTAAACAACTTTTTAAATTTATTAAACGATTTTTTAATTTATTTAACTATTTTCTCTTTTTTTTTATTAAAAGGTCCCAAAGTCGATAAACAACACGGTCT
>NW_013620922.1:0-978 GCF_000695525.1 Brassica oleracea var. oleracea
CTAACCCGAGACATTCCAGTTCAGTAATCTCTTGCAAGATCCAGTAAAAATTTGTTTCACCTTTCACACATATTCCATAGTTAACTATTGCCTGATGTTTTCCATACTCATAATCATTAAAAGTAAAATCATATGTGGAATACATTGGTTCTGTGGTGATCTTTGTAATCAGATCCTTAACCATTATGTGAAACCATGGGGATAAAATTGATAGTCATAATCAACATGCGAAAAATAAATTTGTTTATGTAAATTTATATAACAAATTTTGTTAAAGTAGTTAAGGCGTAAAAATTATACAAAATTATGTAGGTCCTCAACCACTTAATAAAATGTAGATCTTTCCGTTTTTAGCTCAACAGTGGATATTCCTTTAATCACTTCTTGAAATTCAGTAACAAATGAGCTGCTGATAACAATATCAATTTACAATTGTATGGAAGCTTCAAGTACTTCAATAAATAAATATTTTAGCTTTAAAATGAACCAGCTTCTTGGAAATTTAGCAGAATATATTATGGGCTATGTGGCAATATTAATTTCCCATCCAAATAGCCGATTTGGCATTAGATGTTTGGAATACCATCAACTGCATATGTTATCACAACACCACCAATGTCATATCTTTGTGGAGCTCTTTTCGTGTATGTACTTTTGGCCTGAAGTAATACTATGTAAAATGGGATGTTTCTTCTGTCAAACTCCCATCAATGATTGATCCTTCCACATTTTCAAGATTTTTTTAGTACACATAAGTAAATAATGATATTAAATGACAATACTAATTATTTACCTGCAAGTACTTCATGGACAGTTGTTGGAAGCAGCTCCGCAAATGCACATGGAAGTAGTAGTTGCATAACCACATGACAACCATGACTCTTCATCTTTAAAAAGTTTTGACTTTGCTGAACTGATATGTCATGGATTTTATCTGTTTTCACCCATGATATAAGTATGGTTTTAGAGTCTTTTATA
>NW_013620923.1:0-978 GCF_000695525.1 Brassica oleracea var. oleracea
GTAACATCGGCCCGAAAACTAAGACCGTATTTCCAATCCCACACGATTGTCATCCTCATGACTTTTCCCTTACGGACAATTTTGCATAGCCCAAGTCAATCAGGCCGATTGGCTAAGTGGGCGGTCGAGTTGAGCGAGTATGACATCGAATACCGACCGAGGACAAGCGCAAAATCACAAGTGCTCGCAGACTTCCTGCTCGAACTTCCAACGGGAACAATAGCCAATGAGGAACCAAATTCCACCTGGCTCCTCCACGTCGACGGATCCTCATCCAAGCAAGGATCGGGTATCAGAATCCGTCTCACCTCTCCGACGGGCGAGATCTTGGAACAATCGTTCAGGCTGGAATTCCATGCCTCGAACAACGAGGCCGAATACGAGGCATTAATCGCAGGGCTACGTTTGGCTCACGGATTAAAAATACGTAATCTCCACGCTTACTGCGACTGCCAGTTAGTGGCCAGTCAATTCAGCGGAGAGTATTAAGACAGAGACAAGGATGGACACGTACCTCAAATTGGCCCAAGGTCTAGCTCAAGACTTTGACTCTTTTGCCCTTACGCGGATCCCCCGTTCCGAGAATGTCCAGGTGGACGCCCTCGCGGCCCTAGCATCAAGTTCCGATACAGGACTCAAAAGGGTAATTCCGGTCGAATTCATCAAACATCCGAGCATCGGACCACCAATCGTCGTCAATCTCATAGAAGGCCAAGACGACGAAGAAGAAATTATCATACCACCACCATCAGAGCAATCTGATTACGGTTGTGATACCCCATGGCTTGAGACTATTCAAGACTACATCGTCGACGGGCAACTACCCGCCGAAAAATGGGCAGCTCGCAAGATCCGAACACAGGCCGCACGCTACGTAACAGTGGACGGCGAAATCTACAAATGGAGATTCTCCGGACTACTCATGACGTGTCTGGAAGGAGAAAAGGCGAGAAAAGTAATGGAGGAAATACATTCCGG
>NW_013620924.1:0-977 GCF_000695525.1 Brassica oleracea var. oleracea
CAAACACAAAAAGTACAAAGAAAACACAACATAGGCAAAGCGTCAAGACGCAGAATCTTGACCGTCCTCCTCTGGCGTCCCAAGAGCAGGAGGACCGACTGGGTCTTCAGTAGCGGCAGCAGTTGGGTCTTCCACCCGAGTAGGAACAGGGACAAGAGAGTCCACAGCAGGAGGCGGGGGAACATCTATATCCCCGACTTCGTTGGTCGTCTCTTCCTCGACAGGCTGCGACGGCACGTCTCCTCGACTCTATCGTCTTCCTCCTCTTCGTCTTCTCGTCCTTCAGAGGAAGAATCCGAGACGAGGACAGGATCCTCGATGCCCACATTCTCGGTCTCTTCCTCTCGAACGGGAGTGTCGCCTGTCTCAAGGTTGTCCTTTCCGGGGACCTCCTCCAGGTTCTCGTTCTCTGGACGTTCATCAACACCACCTCCCTCCGGGACCTCGACGTGCTCAGCAGGGACCGACGTGACATCAACCAATGGCTCCTCTGATGGCTCCTCGGTAATTTCAAGCGAGGTAATGAGCTGAGAAGCCGTCCCTGGTCTGATCAAATTTACGTTTGATCCATAAGGATCAAACGATGCTCTAAACCTGTCCTCGACGAAACGAGAAGGAAAAACCAGCTGAGAAAGAGTGAGGTCGCTATCAGATAGCGGACCTACACAAAGTTTCGTAGCCTCCGCCTCATAGAGTTTCTCCTGCTCGGCAAAGACGTCGATCATTTCTTGTGGGATCTCCGTCCCACTTGCCTTTATCATCTCGAGGCACTTCTTCGTCCCCGAAGCTTGACCGTACAGGTTCTTCGCTTTCCCAAAGGCGTCCAAGCGAGTAAAATGGTCGCGCACGCGACCAAAGCAGCGATTTGCCTTCTCGACCATAGCAGCTTCGACCCTTTCCCTCTCACGAGTAACCTCCAACCCCCGGGAATCTCTCAAGCGTTGCCTCTCTCCGATCAATTTCTCTACTGCAGCGTC
>NW_013620925.1:0-239 GCF_000695525.1 Brassica oleracea var. oleracea
ACCACCAAAATCCGTGGGAAAAGGCTCGACTTCGCTACCCCACTCGACAGATCAAAAGTCGCGCGGGAATGACCTTCCGGTTAAAACCCTTGCGAGAAATCTCCCATCGAAAAGGGGAACCCTGAAAGTCTTCCACCCCCTGCAAAGGACTCGGAGGATAACGAAGCCGAACACATTGACCTGGATCCTAGCGATGTTTCCAACGACACCGACAAGGACGTCGAGAGACATCCGAGAAG
>NW_013620925.1:265-977 GCF_000695525.1 Brassica oleracea var. oleracea
GCTCCCCGTTCGAAAAACCAATGACGGAAGAGGAAGAAATCGCCTATTGGAACGAACAGGGGGAGCTGGCTGAAAGTCAAACCGAGCTCACTCACAGTAAATGCTGACATGCTCGGAAATCTACTGACGAGACATCGGATATCCGCGATCTTCGCGACTACATCACCAAGACTTCGGCAGAAGTGAGGACCGTACAGTCTCAAATCCATCATGCTTCTAGTGCTGCCCCCGAAATCGATCGACTGTTGGAAGGAGCTTGGAATACCCCTTTTACCAGTCGCATTTCGGACATGAGGGTGTCTGATCCGGGAAAAATCAAAGTACCGAAGTACGATGGTACGGCCGATCCAAAAGCGCACCTGCAGGCTTTCCACATCGCAATGGGAAGAGCTAGACTGAAGGACGGCAAAAAGGATGCCAGCTACTGCCGCCTGTTCGTTGAAAACCTGGAAGGAGCAGCACTTGAATGGTTCGCACGCCTTCGTCGTAACACCATCGGGAGTTTCCGACAGCTCGCATCGGAATTTCTCAAGCAATACAAGCAATACTCTGTATTCATAGACAGAGAAACTTCCGAAGTTGACCTCTGGAGTCTCTCCCAGAGGGAAGACGAACCCCTCCGCGTGTTTATCAGTCGGTTCAAGCTGATAATGTCAAGGGTTAGGGGGATAAGCGACAAAGTGGCCATCGACGCGCTGAGAAAGACGCTCTG
>NW_013620926.1:0-977 GCF_000695525.1 Brassica oleracea var. oleracea
TACTTTATGTATCCAAATACAGCTTCTCATATCGCGATTCATCCTGGATTGAATAGAATGACGAAAAACTTGTCATATTCCCAAACAGGAAAACTGGGATCACATGATTTGAAAGTGGAATAGCTTCTTCATCCTAACTCCTAAGAGATTTATTCAACTTCCTGGGATTCTCCACTACTTTATGTATCCAAATACAGCTTCTCACATTGCGATTTATCCTAATTTGATTAGAATGACGAAGAACTTGTCATATTCCCAAACAGAAAAACTGGGATCACATGATTTGAAAGTGGGATAATTTCTTCATCCTAACTCCTAAGAGATTTATTCAACTTCCTGGGATTCTCCACTTCTTTATGTATCCAAATGCAGCTTCTCACAATGCAATTCATCTTGGTTTGATTAGAATGACGAAGAACTTTTCATATCCCCAAACAGAAAAACTGGGATCACATGATTTGAAAGTGGGATAATTTCTTCATCCTAACTCCTGTGAGATTAATTCAACTTCCTGCGATTCTCCACAACTTTATGTATCCAAATACAGCTTCTCACATCGCGATTCATCCTGGTTTGATTAGATTGATGAAGAACTTGTCATATTCCCAAACAGGAAATCTGGGATCACATGATTTGAAAGTGGGATAGCTTCTTCATCCTAACTCCTAGGAGATTTATTCAACTTCATGGGATTCTCCACTACTTTATGTATCCAAATACAGCTTCTCACATCGCGCTTCATCCTGGTTTGATTAGAATGACGAAGAACTTGTCATGTTCCCAGACAGGAAAAATGGGATCACCTGATTTGAAAGTGGGATAATTTCTTCATCCTAACTCCTATGAAATTAAATCAACTTCCCGGTGATTCTCCACTACTTTATGTACCAAAATACAGCTTCTTACATCGCGATTTATCCTGGTTTGTTAAGAATGACGAAGAACTTGTCATATTCCCAAACAGAAAAACTGGGATC
>NW_013620927.1:0-976 GCF_000695525.1 Brassica oleracea var. oleracea
CCCTTGCTGCTTTCTCCCTTTAGACTTCCACTCAAGATTTTCTCTTCCACTTTCTCAACTTCCTGTACAAACTCATCGTCACCCGCAAGATTAATAACTTTTGTCTTCGACGCAGCAGATGACATGTAAACCTTTTAAGAACACCCAGATCCGAACTCCCCTCTAACAAGAAACTTAGCAGCCTCCAGTGAGACAAAACCCATACCAGAGTCATCCACAACCTCCGTATCCACGTCCTTCGGTTTGCTTTCAAACCGTGCAAACCGGTTCATCCATCTTTTCACTTTCAGATGTTGACAAAAATACCTCAACACCCCATCACGTGTTATCAATACCGGTGGGGTCATGATTCTAGTGGCAAGCTCAAAACTTTCAGGTGGCCCATAGCTGAGAGATACATGGAAACGCCCCTCATTATCTTTAAACTCGTGGAGAACGTTACCTTCAAGTTCCTTGAAACCCATACCCTCGTAAACATGAACCATTCGACCCATCTGATGCTTTTCAATGATGAAATCCCACTTCCCTCCTTCTCCATATACCCAATCACCACTTATAACCAAGCAATGGTCATCCATAGATGAAACATGTTAAAAACGATATGCATAAATAGATTACCTCTAAATAGATTAAAATATTTTCGTAGATTACATTGAACATAAAATGTTGATGAATCTAAACAAATTACCTCTGGCGCTGGAGCTAGTTCTCAGTCGAAAAGATGAAGACAACATGTGCATTTAATGACAAACCTACTATTTTCAAACTCAAAATGTCCCTCACCCTTGGATTGATTTACATCCCACGGTTGAGAGTGGTCATGTTATCTATAAACCTATCTTAATAACTCATATAAGGAAACACAAAACCTAATTAAGTTTGGTCCCTACTAACTAGACAAAAAACGACATAACATTGTTTCATGCCTCACTTTCGCCAGCGAAGAGTATATATGTCCAGCCAGTACCAACTGTAA
>NW_013620928.1:0-976 GCF_000695525.1 Brassica oleracea var. oleracea
TATTTTAGTAGGGGTTAAACCATAGATTTTGAGAAAATTAAAAAAAAATGAAAATTCTATTTTAATGCATAGTTGCATCAGTCACTCACATATGATGAAGGTCAAAGAGGTTTGGAACCTTTGTTGTCTCCGTTTTTCTAGAGAATAGCAATTTTATATTGGTTAGTCAACCAATTTAGGGAGTATTATGAAGTTTTACTAAATTAATTGACAAAACACTTAAACGACGTCCACATACCATGAAATAGAGTTTAATATACATTAATAGAATTTTAGAATGTTTTTATAAATTTTAAAACAACACTAAAAATCATAGGCTTCAGTATATAAAGCATTTACCGAAAAATTCAATATTTTCGTAGGGGTTAACCCTTATATTTTGATAAAAATTCAAAAAAATGAAAATTCTATTTTAATGCATAGTTGCATCAGTCACTCACATATGATGAAGGTCAAAGAGGTTTGGAACCTTTGTTGTCTCCGTTTTTCTAGAGAATAGCAATTTTATATCAACCAATTCAGGGAGTATTATGAAGTTTTACTAAATTAATTGACAAAAAATTTAAACGATGCACATGTATCGTGAAAGAGAGTTTAATATACGTTAATACATATATAGAATGTGTTTAGAAATATTAAAACAACAGTAAAGATCATAGACTTCAGTATATAGAGCATTTACCGAAAAGCTCAATATTTTCATAGGGGGTTAACCCGTAGATTTGAGAAAAATTCAAAAAAATGAAAATTCTATTTTAATGCATAGTTGCATCATTCACTAATATATAATGAAGGTGAAAGAGGTTTGGAACCTTTGTTGTCTCCATTGTTTCTAGAAAATAGCGATTTATAGATGTTAGTCAACCAATTTAGGGAGTATTATGAAGTTTTACTAAATAACTTGACAAAAAATTTAAACGACGCTCATTTACCATGAAATAGAGTTTAATATACATTAATACAAATGTAGAATGTG
>NW_013620929.1:0-976 GCF_000695525.1 Brassica oleracea var. oleracea
CAGACTCATCTTAGCCATACGTTCTTTCACTGCCATATCCTTCTCTCTGATTGTCCACATATTCTGAAACTCATTCATAGTATGCTGCTGTACTTCTTTGTTCTTACCAGTCGCCTTTGCGGCCTTAACACCAAGGGGACGCTTGCTATCAGTGGCTTCATGGGTTGATGAATCTGCAGGATCCTCACACTTCCTCTTCTTTGAACTCCCATCGTTTTTAGCAGAAGTAAGGTCACACCACTTCTGGTCGTTTCTTAGCTCCTTCCATGCGTGTTCTAGAGTGAATCTCTTCTGATGATTGTTGTAGAATATTTGATGAGCTAATTTGACAACATCATTCTCATTTTGCCCACTACTTTTCTCCCTAGTAGCAGCATCATACGCTCCAGAGAACTTTGACACAAGGTCATTGATCATGTGCCAACGCTGCTTGCAGTGGCTTGGCTCTCTCTGTGCATTATGACTTGCCTCAAAGTAGGCAGAAACTCTAGCCCAAAACCTCCCTGCTTTTTGGTCGTTGCCAACCACAGCATCTTTGCTCGTGTTTAACCACGAGCTGATGAGGACAATATCATCTTGTGGTGTCCATTTCTGTCGTTCTTTTGCCGCTGCATGACTTGAGGCTTCGTTTAGTTTACTGCCTAGGAAAGGAACTTGCGATGAAGATAGTTCAACACTATCTTCATTGTTACCAAAGGAAACAGTTTGTTGACTATTAAGTAGATCAACAAACTTTGAGGTTCCAGTAGATGGATTGGAATCCATAGATGAGAAGGGAATGAAAGCAAGAAAGATGAGAAGGAATGAAAACAAGAAAGATGAGAAGGAGAAGAACACGGTTTGCAATGAATTCAAGAAAGAGGAGAAGTTCATATTTTTATAGACTGAAGAGAAGATAAACGCATTGATCACAAGCATTCAACACAGACTTGACATTTATCTAACACCTCCTTCACACAAGACCATTCATTTCTAT
>NW_013620930.1:0-976 GCF_000695525.1 Brassica oleracea var. oleracea
GAAATGTTGGTTTCTTCTTATCGATGTATGGGAGATTCAGTAGAATTGGCATTTTCTTGTTTGAAAATGGTCCAAAATAAAGAATTTATCTAAGTTGATTGAGTCTACTCAATAATTAATTAACCAAAGATGATTGAGTCCCAGCTTCAGTAAGCCGTCACGGCGAAAAGGAGAGCTTGAAGAGTGGGATAATAAGAGGTGGTTACGAAGAAAATAATAGCGCCGCCGGAGATTTGACGGTAGCGATTGTTACCGAAATCAAAGGGCACCAAGCTTACCGGTGAAGCTAGAATTCAGACTGCAATGTTTCTTTTAGCCACGTGTAGCATTTTAAACTCTATGGGAATATAATGTTGACAAAAAAGAAACGTACGACCCAATGAGAGAGGCGAAGTGACGTTCACATGTGCTGAACTATGACTTCCCGCACGTTTTCTTTCGCTAAACAAAGGAAAACCCAATAAGCCATAATTATAAAAACCGGTTAACAGTAGCAACTAGCAACCGAGAAAAATTAGAATTGGTTTTCCTGTTTAATGACAAAATATAAAAGTGTTTAACTCACATTTTTGTATTTTAAATTTGAAAATATTTCCAAGCATATTTGAAACATGTTTTATGTGAAACCAAAATCCTGTTAAATGACAAATGATTTGACATCTCTCTTCTGTTTGAATTCTAATTTGTCTGACAAGTGGACTACTGAAATACTTGAATATGGTTGCAAACCTCACAGCAGAAAGAGATGATGAACTCAGAAAACCTGCTTTGAACACCATGGTTTTTTTTGAAAAAACGAAATTCTATTCTTTCACAGTGATTTTGTAGTGATTCTGCTCTTCTTCATTAGCTTTCAACCCACATAGGTTTGTTTGTGAAGCTCACTACTCACAAGCATGTATTGCGGCAGAAAAAACTTGCGCATGCACTCAAAGAAGGGACTCTAGAAAGCCTTATAACAGAGCTCTTGCTTTGG
>NW_013620931.1:0-976 GCF_000695525.1 Brassica oleracea var. oleracea
CTCTCTTTCCTCTGTACGGAAGTCTCTCCCAAAACGCGTACCCTTTCTTTTCTCCTTCACCGTCGCCGATCTCGGCGGCGGCCTCCACCCGCCCTCATGGCAAAAAAGAAACCCCCCAAAAACAAACCTCCGGTTCGTTCCCCCACTGGAACAACCAAAACCTTCAGCAACTCAGCAAATTCGAAAGCCTCGACGCCTGCCTCTTCCCCAGCCGTCAAATCGAAATCAAACACCGATTCTCTTCTGGCCGGTTCCACCGCTCAGACAACTCTTCCTCCACTTGCCCAGGATCCATCTATCCTAACCCTGGCCAAGCAAATCGAAACCCCCAATTCACAAACCCTAGCTACAGAATCGATCTCTGTACCTGGAAACCAGGACCAGCCTGCAGCTGCTCCGAAAGCTATAGAACCCTCCTCTGGACAGGCATCTGGCTCGCAGAACCCCGCTGAACTTTGGAAAAGCTTCGTCAAAGGATCAACCATAAAGCTACACCCCGAGCAGACTCCTTATGTGCTTGATTCAGGGGAAGCTTGTGTCACCATTCCCAACTCTGTAGTTGAGAAAAATAAGAAGGCTTGGGAGTACTTCATCTTGGGTCAGTTCTATGAAGACCCCCCTGCTCGTGGTGCCATCCATGCTATTGTAAACGGCATCTGGAGCCGTCAAAGGCGCGACATAACAGTGAGCAAAATGGAGGGTAACTCCTTCCTGTTTCGTGTCCCTTGTCCGAACGCTCGGCGCCGCATTCTGGCTCAGAGCTTCTGGCAAATCGACGGTCAGACAATGTTCGTTGCAAAATGGTCACCGGGAATTCAACAAAGTAAACCTGAGCTTGACATGGTTCCTGTCTGGCTGGAGTTTACTGAAGTTCCACTGCAGTTTTTCAATAGAGACGCACTAAAGGAAATTGCGGGAATGGTGGGTCATCCTGTTTGCTTGCATCCTACAACGGAAAACCTCACCAATATACAGG
>NW_013620932.1:0-976 GCF_000695525.1 Brassica oleracea var. oleracea
TCGAAGAAGGTCTTGATCTCTTTTACCACATCTGGGCCCACCACATCCCAATTAGCTTGGAAGAAGCTAGCTGAGAATCCATCAGGACCTGGAGCTTTATCCGGGTGAATAGCAAAAATTGCTTCTTTGATCTCCTCCATTGTTGGCTCTTTTATTAATTCCTCATTCATTTCTGCAGTGACGCAAGGTTGCAATGACTTCTCTACTGTTTGTAACCCATTGAAGCTGTCTGAGGTGAAGATATGATCAAAGTATTTGCAGATGACTGCTGCAATTTGATCTTCCTCAAACCATGGTACTCCATTATCATCCTCTAGAACTGTCATTCTATTTCTCGATTTCCTCGCTTTAGTGGAGGCATGAAAATACCCTGTATTAGAGTCACCAAGCGTTAACCAAAGTTGTCTGCTGCGTTGCCTCCAATAGTTTTCTTCTGCCTTGTAGGCCTTAAGGAGTCTCATGTTTAACTCGTGAATCAGTTCATCATCAGGAGTGTGACTGGTCATTGCATCATCTAGTTGAGATCGCAGAGTCTCAAGATTTTTCCTACTATTCTCATGATACGCCCTGCTCCAGCTGCAGATCGCTTTCCTGCAGTATGAGAGTTTTTCTTCCACCTCCAGGTAGGGAAATGAGTTCCATGTTTCTTGTACCAGTTTCCTTATTTCCGGATTATCCTTGAGTCTTCTATCGAATCTGAAGATTTTAGCTCATTTCTTTCTTCTAGTGTTTAGGAAGGTGAGCAGAGGGCGGTGATCTGAACCTTCGTACTTGAGATACTGGCACCTACATGACGGGAATGTGTCAAACCACTCACTGTTGCTAATGGTCCTGTCTAGTCTGCATTGTACAACGTAAGTACTTCTCTTCCCTCACCAAGATAGGTAATTGCCATAGTGTTTGACATCAAAGAGCCCGTTGTTTGAGAGGAAAGATCTAAATGAGCAGAAAGTTCCTTCTGCTCTCTCAGGCCCTC
>NW_013620933.1:0-976 GCF_000695525.1 Brassica oleracea var. oleracea
TTTTACGAGGAATTACCAAGGAAACAAGTTTCGTCGTTATTAGTTCGTCGTAACACATTTTTCCTCGTTAATTCGTCGTAAACTAGCGAAAAACACATTTCGTCGTAAAGACGAAGAAAAGTATTCATCGTAAAAACCATGTAACCTTTCCACGTAAGGAGGACGCTTCATTTCCTCGTAAATACCTCGAAAGTAATTCCTCGTAAATTACACGTAAACTCTTCCACGTAAAATACTCGTACAGCTTTCCTCGTAGTGTTGACGTAAAAGTTTTCCCCGTATTCTCCTCGTAAACTTTCCACGTAATGTAGTCGTAATTTATCTACGATAAGTCGATTTTTATTTTCCAGAACAAAAAAAATAATAAAAATTATTTAATTTATTATAAAAATATAATTTGAAAAATAAACGTAAATACGAAAATATTTTATACATAAATAAGTTTTGAATTTATAATACAACCAACGAAAAGAAAAAAAAAGAACTAAGGGTCGTTCATCGCCCAGTAGAATTTTTCACTCCTCCTCTCTACATCCGCCTCATCATGTGTGCCGAATGACTCGCCTGGAATGAGATTTTGTCGTCGCATGTTCCTCAACAAGGACTCCCATTCCGGATTTGAGGCCGCTACAACGTCCAAGAAGCCCTCAACTCCACCCATACAAGCCGTGAACGCAGATCGCATCGAGTCCAACTCGTTACGCAGCTGAGTGACTTCATAATCCCGTCTCTCTGACCATAAGACGATGTCGCTCTCGGAACATCATTGACGGAACCAGTCCCCAACGTACGTCCCTTTTTCTTAGGGACAACCTTAAAAACAAAAAAATAAATATTGTTAGTAAAAAGTTAAAGTTAAATTAAATGAATAATAAAAAAATTTAAAATTTAGAAAAATTTACCTCCTCGTAAATCCTATCCACTTCAAATGTGGATAAGGTGACGTGTAATCCGTCGGTGGACTGCTGGGTCAGCT
>NW_013620934.1:0-525 GCF_000695525.1 Brassica oleracea var. oleracea
GTCCGAGGATCTTGCCAAGATATTGATGGTCGAGACCATTCAATTTCATTGCTCAACCCGTCTGTTATCTCCCCCTAAGGTCGGATATGTGGACTCATCAAACTGTGAGTCTGCGTATCTGGCCTTAAGCAAATCACCGGTTGTTGGCTCATGATACTATATAATACTTGCGGAGTCATATCCTACGTATATTCCCATCCTCCTCTGTGGTCCCATTTTAGTTCTCTGAGGTGGAGCAATTGGAACGTAGACGGCACATCCAAATGTTTTGATGTGGGACACGTCTGGCTCATGACCCGTGAGTAACTGGGATGGCGAATATCTATGCTCACTAGATGGCCTGATGCGAATCAGTTCTGCTGCATGTAATACGGCATGTTTTAATACTGCATGTCCCCACGCTGATACCGGGAGTTGAGACTGCATTAGTAATGGTCGGGCTATCAGCTGGATACGTTTAATGAAGGATTCGGCCAAGCTGTTCTGTGTATGTACATGTGCCACGGAGTGTTCTACACTTACCCC
>NW_013620934.1:780-976 GCF_000695525.1 Brassica oleracea var. oleracea
TCGAGTTATGAGTTTCCCTTGTGCACATGCTGCACATGTGAGATTGTTTGGGACAACTCCTTTGAACGTGTGCCCTTGTGAATTCATCATCAACTTTCGCATCATATTATTACCGGGATGGCCAAGCCGGTTATGCCATAGAGTGAAAATTTTGCAGGCATTAGCCTCGATCATACTGATCTTTGCATAGTATAGA
>NW_013620935.1:0-975 GCF_000695525.1 Brassica oleracea var. oleracea
ACCGAACTTTAACTTTTTCCATTGACTTACATGTTAAATTTTTTGCATACCCCTGGATTTTCGATGATGACTCATTATAACGGAAGAACGAGGTCGATTCACGGTACCAAATCTTTTGGACATTATCAGCATTAGGTCAACTAATGATTGCGTAATTTTGATCGAGTTCGTGCTGTTGGTACCAGAGGAAATCGCCTTTAATGGTTGAGCCCATAAAAGCAATGAGAATGTTCGAATTGGCGCGATTTTAGGCCACTTGCGTTTAGTAATTTAGGTCATTAATAAGCGCATGCGATAGTCGGCACTACTGGGATATTACCCCGAAAAACATGATCGCGATTGACCTTATGGTTCAAAAGTTATTGGGTGTCAAAAATAGACACGGACTTAGTCTAATTTTCAGAAAAAGAGGTTTTAGATCACAACCAGATTTATTGTGTTATATGTGGTGAGTGTAGTTGCTGAATTGAGAGAAGCAACCATCAGTAGTTGATGGGGAGGTAAGTGATTGTCTACGGTTATGGATAAGTCAATGCATCAAGCAGTGGTATGGTCCAGACTGTAGCTGTTCACGCATCTATTCCTGTTATTCTGTTGATGTTTGGTGGTTGAAGAGACGGGCCTGAATGGGTTTGGATCGTCAATCATCTTATCACCACACACTATTATACAAAGGTAGAGTACCTGCAAGACCTAAGGTCTTCCTTGGTACGACTGACAATATCTATGAGAGTTGGGCTTTAATGCTATCAGACTTCATATCTTGCATATATGTTCAAACTAGTCACTCAACAGAGTGAGCAGTATTAGTATTGAGCTCTGCTTGTGCAAAGCAGACCGCAGATTGATCCAAGAAATTGGTATCAAGCGGTTATAATACTATGCTGTTTAGTTGACTTGCAAACGTACCCAGCAATGGTTACTCCTGCTAGATGTGCTTGCACATTTTAGTGGAAGAAGATGGATTCTAAAGAG
>NW_013620936.1:0-975 GCF_000695525.1 Brassica oleracea var. oleracea
TTTCCCAACAGACAGTCCAAGACGCTCTATCTTGCAAAATCTCTGATGAAATGAACTTGGCACTGATTGCCATACCTGATAATCAAGAGATCAAAAGAGTTGTCTTTTCTATTCATGCTGACAAAGCTCCGGGCCCTGATGGCTTCTCAGCCGGTTTCTACCAATCTTTTTGGGAGATAATAGGTGAGGATGTCTCCCGTGAGATCCAAGGTTTCTTTGAAACCAGTTGTCTTAACCCCAGACAGAACGAGACTCACCTGCGCCTTATACCGAAGAGTCTTAGTGCAAAAAAGGTCTCCTACTATCGCCCCATTGCGTTATGCAACACCCACTACAAGATCATCGCCAAAATCCTCACTAAGAGACTCCAACCCCTCCTGCAAGACCTCATCTCCCCATATCAATCAGCCTTTGTACCGGGCCGTGCGATTGCGGACAATGTCTTGATTACACATGAAACTCTCCACTTTTTGAGAATTTCGGGAGCAAAAAAGAGATGTTCGATGGCGGTCAAGACTGACATGAGTAAGGCCTATGATCGCATCGAGTGGAGTTTCCTCAAGGAAGTTCTCCATACCCTAGGCTTCCATGAGGTGTGGATTTCTTGGATTATGGAGTGTGTTTCTTCAGTGTCTTATTCCTTCCTCATCAATGGCGGTCCACAAGGAAAAGTAATCCCAGCGCGAGGGCTCCGACAGGGCGACCCGCTCTCGCCATATTTGTTTATCTTGTGCACAGAGGTGCTCTCCGGGCTATGTCAGAAGGCGTTGGTGAATGGCTCCCTCCCTGGTATCAAAGTCGCGAGAAACTGCCCCGCCATAAACCACTTACTTTTCGCTGACGACACAATGTTCTTCGGAAAAACCAACCCTACGAGCTGCGCTGCCTTAGTCACGATCCTGAAGAGATATGAAGCGGCCTCTGGCCAGTGCATAAACCTCGGGAAATCATCTATCACCTTCTCGTCAAAAACGC
>NW_013620937.1:0-636 GCF_000695525.1 Brassica oleracea var. oleracea
ATCTTTAAGGAAGGTTGTTTTGCAGGTTTAGAAGCTCCTGAAGTACCAGACGTATTACATGACCTTATGGGACGTTACAAGGATGTCTTCCCTGAGGAGATCCCGGCCGGTTTACCCCCTGTCCGTGGCATCGAACATCAGATCGATCTTGTGCCCGGCGCGCCACTGCCAAACCGAGCCGCATACCGTGTCAACCCTGAGGAAGCTAAGGAACTAGAACGGCAGGTCCAAGATCTCATGGACAAAGGCTACATCCGCGAGAGCCTTAGTCCCTGTGCGGTACCGGTCCTACTAGTGCCTAAGAAGGATGGGACGTGGCGCATGTGTGTGGACTGCCGAGCCATCAACAACATCACCATCAAATATCGGTACCCTATACCTAGATTAGATGATATGTTGGATGAACTGAGTGGGTCTGTTGTGTTTTCTAAGATTGATCTCAGGAGTGGATATCACCAAGTCCGCATGAAGGAAGGAGACGAGTGGAAGACCGCCTTCAAGACCAAGCAAGGTCTATAAGAGTGGCTGGTGATGCCATTTGGCCTTACCAACGCGCCTAGCACCTTCATGAGACTCATGAATGAGGTCCTCCGACCTTACATTGGTAAATTCGTGGTTGTATACTTTGATGATATC
>NW_013620937.1:677-975 GCF_000695525.1 Brassica oleracea var. oleracea
GCAAGAAGGCCTTTATGCTAACCTTAAGAAATGTGTTTTCTGCACTGATCAGCTAGTATTTTTAGGCTTTGTTGTGAGTTCACAGGGACTGAAGGTTGATGAGGAGAAGATCAAGGCAATACAAGACTGGCCGACCCCGACCACGATCGGACATATCCGCAGCTTCCATGGACTGGCCAGTTTTTATCGACGATTTGTTAAGGATTTCAGTATCATTGCCGCCCCAATGACTTCCGTGATCAAGAAGAATATAACCTTCGCTTGGGGCCCTGCCCAAGAGGAGTCTTTCAACAGGCTT
>NW_013620938.1:0-975 GCF_000695525.1 Brassica oleracea var. oleracea
ATAAGTGGGTCTTTGTGAGAAAAAGAAATGAACACGGCGAGGTCGTTCGATATAAAACACGGCTTGTTACACAAAGATTCTCACAGAGACCAGGAATAGATTATGAGGAGACATACTCCCCTGTGGTGGATGCTACTACTTTTAGACTCTTGATAAATCTGGCTATAGAGAGAAATTAGACTTGCGGTTAATGGATGTTGTAACTGCATACTTATATGGGCCACTGGATAATGAGATTTATATGAAAGTACCAGAGGGTATAGAGTTGAAAAACAAATCAAGTACTTGAGAACAACACTGTATAAAGTTGAATAAGTCACTTTATGGATTGAAACAATCAGGCCGAATGTGGTACAATAGGTTAAGTGAGTACTTAGAGAGAGAAGGATATAAGAATGATCCGATCAGCCCTTGTATATTTATAAAGAAATTCAGCCAGGGCTTTGTGATTATAGCAGTGTATCTGGTTAATTTCTACAGATGATAACCGAAGAACAGGGAGAGTAATACGTTTTGTACTTTTTTTCCTTCACCATGGTTTTGTCCCACTGGGTTTTCCTGGTAAGGTTTTAATGAGGCAACATCTAAAGCGTGTTACAATCCCTGTATGGTTATGGCATCCAAGGAGGAGTATTATAAATCATATTGTGGATGTCCATAACTGGCCCGGTTCATAACCAACCCAATGCTAGAGAGAGAGAGAGAGTCGACCATGAGGAGAGAGAGAGAGAGAATCGGCATCTTGCATTTTCCTTATTAGATTATGATTTGTACTCTTTCCATATTTGTATTTTCTTTCTTTAGTCTTTCCATTATTCTATGACGGTGTAAATCCCTGTACATAAAAGGCTCCTTATGTTTATCAATAATACAGAAACATAGATTATATTCTCTAGTTTTGTAGCATCGCTAACATTGTGATATAAGCGGCCCACTTTCCTAATTGTATTTGTGTGTCAATCATAATTAACATTG
>NW_013620939.1:0-975 GCF_000695525.1 Brassica oleracea var. oleracea
TTATATGCTGGAGATTGTTGACCAACACAAACCAAGAATTTCGCGGCAGTGGCATGTGTTGCATAAGGTACGAAAGCTTCAAATCTGTCTGGTATTTTCAGTTTCTGGATTATGTGTCCTCTTTTCTTTTTGTATAAAATTCTTTGAACCCCAAATTCATGTACCACAAGTTTGAATCCTATTATTGCACTTTCCTTCAGATATGATTCTGGGTTTATAAGCTTTTAATCGTTGATTTTTAAAGAATCTGTGGAAATTACGTTTTTGTATAACACAATTTTGAATTTTGGGCCATTCCTTACCCTTCCATACGTTGATCTTGATTTTTATTTTATTTCTATGACTATTACTTGCTACCAGAATTTTGGAAGAGTTCCACGGATATAATGAAAGAACTAAGGCCAATCAAAGGTTTCTCTTTCTCAAACCTCAATTTTAAACAAGAAATGTTCTTTGGTTAGGTTATGATATGATCTTTACCAAGAATGCTTACTTTCAGAATCTGGCTCAGCCGAAGATTTTGAGAAAGAGGCGCTGATTCAGCGGTTTCGAGGCTGCTCAAGCTCAGGTTCAGCTCCTTTGGAATCTGTGTGTTCTTTGGTCAATTAGAATTTTTGTGTGTTAAGGTGTTCGTTACTGATTTTTGGATTAGTTGTCATTTAGTGTTGAGTAGTGTACAACAACCAAGCAGAAAAATTGTCATTTTAATGTAGACATTAAAACATTTCGGTTTGCAGGAAAAACGAAGCAGGAAAATTGTCATTTTAATGTAGACATTAAAACATTTCGGTTTGCAGGAAAAAATTATAACAATGGAAGTAAGATCGTACGGAGATTTAGAACCTCCTCTGCAGCTGAAGAAATCATAAGCCGGTTCACTTTTTACACACAGCTCTGGTGAGTAAAGTTTTCATTTAAAAAAAGGCTTTGTTCAGAATCAGAGAAATAACAAAGAAAAAGTTTGACTTGAGATTC
>NW_013620940.1:0-566 GCF_000695525.1 Brassica oleracea var. oleracea
GGGTGAAGAAGCTATCCCTCTTTCAAATCAGGTTATTCCAGTTTTCCATTATGGGAATATGACTACTTTTTCGTCATTCTAATCAAACCAGGATGAACCGCGATGTAAGAAGCTGTATTTGGACACATAAAGTAGTGGAGAATCACTAGGAAGTTGAATAAATCTCATAGGAGTTAAGATGAAGAAGCTATTCCACTTTCAAATCAGGTGATTCCAGTTTTCCTATTTGGGAATATGACAACTTCTTCATCATTCTAATCAAAGTAGGATGAACCGCGGTGTAAGAAGCTGTATTTGGACACATAAAGTAGTGGAGAATCACTAGGAAGTTGAATAAATATGATAGGAGTTAGGGTGAAGAAGCTATCCCACTTTCAAATCAGGTGATTCCAGTTTTCATGTTTGGGAATATGACAACTTCTTCGTCATTCTAATCAAACCAGGAGGAACCGCGATGTAAGAAGCTATATTTGGACAAATAAAGTAGTGGAGAATCACGAGCAAGTTGAATAGATCGCATAGGATTTAGGATGAAGAAGCTATCCCACTTTCAAATCAGGTGATTC
>NW_013620940.1:838-975 GCF_000695525.1 Brassica oleracea var. oleracea
TGAAGAAGCTATTTTACTTTCAAATCAGGTGATTCCAGTTTTTTTGTTTGCGAATATGACAACTTCTTCTTCGTTCTAATCAAACCAGGGTGAACCGCGATGTAAGAAGCTGTATATGGACACATAAAGTAGTGGAG
>NW_013620941.1:0-975 GCF_000695525.1 Brassica oleracea var. oleracea
TTCAACATCCTGGGGATTCTCCACTACTTTATGTATCCAAATACAGCCTCTTACACCAGAATTCTACCTGGTTTGATTAGAATAACGAAGAACTTGTCATATTCCCCAAAAGAAAAATTGAGATCACCTGATTTGAAAGTGGGATAACTCCTATGAGATTTTTTCAACTTCCAGGGGATTATCCACTACTTTATGTATCCAAATACTTCTCACATCACGATTCATCCTGGATTGAATAGAATGACGAAGAATTTGTCATATTCCCAAAGAGAAAAACAAGGATCACCTGATTTGAAAGTGAGATAACTTCTTCACACTAACTCCTATGAGATTTATTCAACTTCCTGGTGGTTCTCCACTATTTTATGTACCCAAATACAGCTTCTCACATCGCGATTCATCCTGCTTTGATTAGAATGACGAAGAACTTGTCATATTCCCAAACAGAAAAACGACATTGGGATTGCTTCTTGATCCTAACTCCATAAGAGATTTATTCGATTTCCTTGGGATTCTCCACAACTTTATGTATCCAAATACAGCTTCTTACATCACAATTCTTCCTGATTTGATTAGAATAACGAAGAACTTATAATATTCCCAAAAAGAAAAATTGAGATCACCTTATTTTAAAGTGGGATAACTTCTTCACCTTAACTCCTATGGGATTTATTCAACTTCCTGGGATTCTTCACTACGTTATGTATCCAAATACAGCTTCTTATATCGTGATTCATGCTGGTTTGATTAGAATGACGAAGAACTTGTCATATTCCCAAACAGGAAAACTGGGATCACCTGATTTGAAAGTGGGATAACTTCTTCACCTTAACTCCTATGGGATTTATTCAACTTCCTGGGATTCTCCACTACTTTATGTATCCAAATATGGCTTCTCACATTATAATTCTTCCTGGTTTGATTAGATGAAGAACTTGTCATATTCCCAAAAAAAAAATTGAGATCACCTGATTT
>NW_013620942.1:0-974 GCF_000695525.1 Brassica oleracea var. oleracea
TTTTTTTTTGGTTATGCAGAGATCTTTCAAATAATGATATCTCGGGCCCAATTCCGGAAGAGCTTAACCAACTGCAGAATTTGAATATGTTGTAAGAAAATCTTCCTCTTAACTTAGTTGTACGTTGTTGAGAATCTGAATCTTCCGCACTATGGTTTTGGTGATCTATCTCTAATGTTACATAATTCACTTGCAGGAGACTGGAAAATAATAACTTAACCGGTAATGTTGGTTCATTAGCCAACTGTCTCAGTCTTACTGTATTGTAAGTAGACTCCACATTGCTACTGACTTTTTTTTTGTATGGTAACTTTGTGCTAAGAACTTTCTTTGCTAACTTACTGTAGGAATGTTTCTTACAACAACCTAGTTGGTGATATTCCTAAGAGCAATAACTTCTCTAAATTTCCTCCCGACAGGTATGATTAGTTACCATGTATTTTGTTTTTGTTGACACTTGCCAATGCTCATCTCTCTTTTTTTGGTTTCTTCTAAAGCTTCATTGGCAACCCTGGTCTTTGTGGTAGTTGGGTAAACTCGCCTTGTCATGTTTCTCGTCCAACAGTACGAGGTATAGTTTATCTCTCTCTTTTTCTCCTTCCTTAAAGCAAAAAAAATGTAATGTTTTCTCAACAACCACCAACCTTTGTTTGCGTTTCCACAAGCAGTGTCAATCTCAAGAGCAGCTATTCTTGGGATAGCTATTGGGGGATTCCTCATCCTTTTCATGGTCCTTATAGCAGCTTGCCGGCCTCATAACCCTCCTCCCTTTCTCGATGGATCACTTGACAAACCAGGTTCTTTTTTTACTTACCCTTTCTTCTAATTGTTTGTTTTGTAACATCCAATAATAATAGTAATTTTATTGCAGTAACCTATTCTCACCCGAAGCTGGTCATCCTTCACATGAACATGGCCCTCCACGTTTACGAGGACATCATGCGAATGACAGAGAATCTCAGCGAGAAGTACAT
>NW_013620943.1:0-974 GCF_000695525.1 Brassica oleracea var. oleracea
TTTTTTTTTTCTGGTTAATTATGATATTACAAATTATGAGAAACATTACATAGATGATATTACAACCGACAATTCTATTTGCCTTATGAGGATTCACGCCTGACTGTATTACCCTGAGTAGCCCTATGAGATCCATTCCTGACCGTACTACTTACGTCATGCTGAAGATCTCTTGTAAGCATTTTCTCTAATTTTCAACATAATTCGTCTTTTTCGGAAATTGAAACTCATACTTCTTCCTGTAGAAATTGCGCTCTTTGGGGTTCGAACCCCAAACCTGGGTGTAGAAGCCTTTAAACCTTGACCACTAGGCGGTGCTTCCACAGTTGATTCTTATGGTTTAGAGATTGGGGAGTTACAGTTGTGGATCAAGAATTGACACATACCTGACCAGATGGGAGACCACTTTTCCCTTTCCCGCATCTCCCTTTTAGAGGACCCAATGCAGTTGTCAACCACTCAGTGACGTCTAATTATTAAACTTGTCAGATTTGTCTGGAACTCCTACACATATAACACCATTATCGACATCTTCTTCTTTTTCTTCTGGCACTCTTTCAAGATCTATTCCATCCCACACATTTTTCTTTGTTGCACATTTTGAATGGACAGCATAGTGGCATCCTTTGTTGCAAGAGTGTTGCCCATAGTTGATGTCTACGGGTTTGCGGCAAACTTCACAAGAGAATTCATCATCAGATGGAACAAGTATGAGAGAGACGGTGTGGGTGACGGCTGATCTTAATAACACGAGGCAAAAAGATACATTTTTTATGGACAATGTAGCTACAAAGTTGGCAAGAGAGAAGCCACAAAGCACCACATGGCTGAGGGACTCTTCTGTGAAAGAGGGAAAGAGTGTGGTCAGGGATTTTTTGGCTTTCATTAGTGAGAGGTGGTGAATTTAAGGCACAATTGATGTGTAGACTGAAATTACAGACTGAGCAATGATAGTATCGGTCTTTAACATGTCT
>NW_013620944.1:0-974 GCF_000695525.1 Brassica oleracea var. oleracea
GATGGAATTTTTTTGAGAAGTGTTTTACAATCTTAGATCAGGTTAATTTTTTTGAGAAGTGTTTTTTGAAATGGTTGTGATTATACATAACGTTCTTGAGGTTGATGAATGTGATCTGATTGTTCTTGAGGTTGATGAATGTGATCTGATCTGATTCATACAAAACGTTATGTTCTTAGTATATGCTTCACTTGATTTTACTCTGTTCAAGCCTCTGTTTTCTCAAATATTTTTTGTATGTTTTCTCTTCTGTTTTCTCAAACATTTTTGTATGTTTTCTCATACATTTTACTGTGATTTCACATACATTTTAGTCTGTTTTCTGATAGATTTTAGACTGTTATTTCTTTGTTGGTTGTGTATAAGGGTTGGTTCGCATCTCAGAGGCATTGAAGTGTTCGCATCTCAGAGGCATTGAACCCATGCGAGCCTCTTGGAAACGGCTACAACTTCATCAAAGCAAGAGGTAATTACTCTTTTCTTTTAAAAAGTTGTTAGATATTTATTAGCCGGAATTAAATGGACTTGAATGTATGCTGGTAGGTGTTTGTTGCGTGTTTAGATATTGGTTGAAGTGATTTACATTTAGTTTTCTTGCTTGTTATAGTTATAGGTAAAGGCATTGATTGCCATTAAAAACACACTAAACTCTCCTTAACATTGCATTTAAAATCGAACAACTCTCCCCTTCTTGCTTAATATCTCCTTCTTCTTTGATAATTCCTATATCCTTCTTCTTCGCTATGGATCAATTTACTCAAACCGGTAGCTTTCAAAACCTCTTAAACAGTCAACACCCAAACACCTCCTTCTCCTTTGTGACTCGTGAAGCTAGTGTAGACCTGTCTTCCTCGGATGCCTCTGTCTTTGGATCACAGTGGGCTGATGATGGAAAAGAAGATGAACTCGTGGTGTCTGACCGTAAAGAAAGAAGAAAGTGGTCACCAACTGAAGATATCGTTCTCATAGGTGCT
>NW_013620945.1:0-185 GCF_000695525.1 Brassica oleracea var. oleracea
ATAATATAATAATTTAAGTTTAGAAGATTAATCTATATATATAAATTATGTATATTTAAAAAAATAATTTAAGATATTATATATTGAGTAACTGAATAAAAGCTGAATTTCTTATCTTGAAAATTAAATATTTATATTTTTGTCTTCATGTTATACTCACCAATCCAGCATTGATATTTATAACT
>NW_013620945.1:258-662 GCF_000695525.1 Brassica oleracea var. oleracea
AAGCATAATATTACTATTATTTAATTTAAGTTATTTTAAGCATAATATATGCTAAACCAACTTAAATTATATTTACAATAGGACCATCCTAAACCGGTTAATAAACCAAAAATAATACTAAACCAACATGAACTAATACCTGATTCGGCGAGGAAATAAATGTTTCGGGATAAACGCTTGAATGGTTATTAACTGTATTGGTTTGATCATGAAAGAGGTAGTATGAATATTAACAATAAAATTATGGATTAGATTAATTTAAATTTGTAAGAATATCTTTAAGTCTATGAAAAGCAATTCAATTCCCATGAATAAGTTTGGCTTTTGGAAGTTGCGGGTTTCCCAACAATGAATCCACCTAACAAAAAGTTCGTTGTTATAAAAAATCTCTTTCAAGGACATTA
>NW_013620945.1:685-974 GCF_000695525.1 Brassica oleracea var. oleracea
AAGTTTTCCTTGATAGTGTGAGGTTGATGGTGATGGAATAATGAATTTTATATAGACTTTCTTGATGTAAAACTATATTTTTTTATTTTTTTTGTTTAATGTGGTATTTCCATTTTTATATAATTTACTACCATTTTAAGATAGATGTACATGTTAAGATAGATGTTTAAATCTTAATGTACTTTTTCTATTTTTTAAAATGTTTATATTCATTTCTTATATTTTTTATTTACGTAATATCCATATTTTATATTTTAAAATAGATATTTAAATCTTAATGTACTTTTTC
>NW_013620946.1:0-974 GCF_000695525.1 Brassica oleracea var. oleracea
AATGCCTCTGAGATTCAATCATAAACCACTTTGTCTCGGTTGTATGTGAACCCCCACCCTTCACCCCCCAACGGGCTCTTTCTCTTTCGGGTCTAATTTTCTTTCTATCTAACAGGACAAACTAATAGGAAGGGATGGTTCTTTCATTGCATTGATAGAAGTCTAACTAGAAAAGGATCTCTCTATTACTTTGAGAAGAGAATCGTTGGTTTGACCGACGGAAAGCATGGGAGAAAGAAAGATGCACAAATAGACGAAAAGAAAGCAGAGAATGAGTCACAAGATAAAATGAAAATGAGTTCTCACTCTTATCATTTTCATAACACTGATTGACGATGGCCCGAATCCGAATCTCACCTCAGATGTTCATCTGGCCCTCGTTCTCATTCTTTGTGTTATCACGGGCCCGCTTTAAGACCTTCTTTTTATTTATAAAATCGGTAATCTCCCCATTGGGGTCGTTTTCCCTTCTGGTCTGGCCTTCTCATTGTTCCCAATTCGGTTTATTAGCTCTTCCACACATTACCGGTGGCGAAGGCACTCCCCTTATAGAAATTCCAGCCCCTCTTTCGCTTGGTCAATTAGGGAGCCAATCAGTTCGGCTAACTCCATTTTGATCTTTCTTACTTCCTCATATTTTTTTTTTAGATTAAACTATTCCTGTTGTTCTGGGCAGGTCGAGACGCGGTCGCTTCGAAGAGCTGCAACCGCTTCCATCGCCTCCGACGGAATGAGAACAGCCATCCTAAAAAGACATGAAAAAAGAATATAATGGTACAACAATGAAAGCGGCTGCCCAAGTCAGGCTCAACTCCATAAGGGGGCGCTTCATCAACAAGAGAAGGATATTTAGAAAGGCTAGCATAATAAAAGAAAAAAATAAGCTTTCTTATTTATTTTCGCAGAAACATGAGTTGGCTTTTACAATATCTATAGAATGTAAGAATCATTTTATGCGAGGAATTCTTCGTTGG
>NW_013620947.1:0-370 GCF_000695525.1 Brassica oleracea var. oleracea
GGGAATATGACAACTTCTATGTCATTCTAATCAAACCAGTATGAATCACGATGTGAGAAGTTTGATTTTGATACATAATGTACTGGAGAATCACCAGGAAGTTGAATAATTCTCATAGGAGTTAGGATAAAGAACCTATCCCACTTTCAAATAAGGTGATCCCAGTTTTCCTGTTTGGGAATATGACAACTTCCTCTTCATTCTAATCATACTAGGATGAATCGTGATGTAAGAAGGTGTATTTGGATACATAGAGTAGTGTAGAATCACCAGGAATGTGAATAAATCTCATAGGAGTTAGGATGAAGAAGTTATCCCACTTTAAAATCAGGTGATCCCAGTTTTCCTGTTGGGGAATATGACAACTTCC
>NW_013620947.1:435-974 GCF_000695525.1 Brassica oleracea var. oleracea
GAAGTTATCCCACTTTCAAATCAGGTGATCCCAGTTTTCCTGTTTGGGAATATGACAACTTCCTCGTCATTCTGATCAAACCAGGATGAATCGCGATGTAAGAAGCTGTATTTGGATACATAAAGTAGTGGAAAACCACCAGGAAGTGGAATAATTCTTGTAGGAGTTAGGATGAAGAAGTTATCCCACTTTCAACTCAGGTGATCCCAGTTTTCCTGTTAGGGAATATAACAACTTCCTCGTCATTATAATCAAACTATAATGAATCACGATGTAAGAAGGTGTATTTGGATACATAAAGTTGTGGAGAATCACCAGGAAGTTGAATAAATCTCATAGGAGTTGGCATGAAGAAGTTATCCCACTTTCAAATCAGGTGATCCCAGTTTTCCTGTTTGGGAATATGACAACTTCCTCGTCATTCTAATCAAACTAGGATGAGTCGCGATGTAAGAAGGTGTATTTGGATGCATAAAGTAGTAGAGAATCACTAGGAAGTGGAATAATTCTCATAGGAGTTAGAATGACGAAGTTATCCC
>NW_013620948.1:0-670 GCF_000695525.1 Brassica oleracea var. oleracea
TGGAGATGATAGATGTTTGCATCGACAACTGCATGATCTACTGGGGATACGATGAGAAGTTAGAAGAATGTCAATTCTGCAAGAATCCACGATTCAAGCCTCAAGGACGGGGACGTAATAGGGTACCGTACCAAAGGATGTGGTACCTACCAATTACAGACAGATTAAAAAGATTGTACCAATCAGAGCAGACTACTGGAAAGATGAGATGGCATGCCGAGCATACTCAGACGGATGGTGAGATGACTCATCCATCAGATGCAAGAGCCTGGAAACATTTTAACAAAGTACATCTGGATTTTGCTAGCAATAGCCGGAATGTGTATCTCGGATTATGCACATATGGATTTAGTCCATTCGGAATGTCAGGGAGACAATATTCATTGTGGCCAGTCTTTTTTACACCATACAACCTGCCACCGGAGATGTGCATGCAACGGGAGTTGCTATTCTTGACCATGTTAATACCTGGTGTGAACCATCCAAAAAGGTCTCTGAATGTTTTTCTACAACCACTGATAAAAGAGTTGAAGGATTTGTGGTCAACAGGGGTGAGGAAGTATGACTGCTCTCAACGAAGACGGATTTTACGATGCGAGCGATGCTTTTGTGGACCATAAGTGACTTTCCTGCCTATGGGATGTTGTCTGGATGGACTACACATGGGAGA
>NW_013620948.1:731-974 GCF_000695525.1 Brassica oleracea var. oleracea
GATTGTCACCGTCGATTTCTTCCCATTGGCCATCTGTACCGAAGAAACAAGAATTTGCTTAGGCACAAAAGGGTTGTGAGAGACACTCCTCCTCCATATCTAACTGGAGAACAAATTGAAGCGCAAATCGACTACTACGGAGCTAACGAAATAGTTCGCTGTGGTGGTAATTGACATGTCCCTCGTAGTATGTCTTATTCTTATGGTGTTCATCACAACTGGCACAAGAAGAGTATATTTTGG
>NW_013620949.1:0-974 GCF_000695525.1 Brassica oleracea var. oleracea
GCGAGGAAAACCGCCCTCGTTAAGATTATGTTTTCTTGTAGTGTTAGAATTTGAATTTAAATTTATTAATGAAACATTATGTCAATTAACTTATTTATTCTTATTCATAATAATTTTTATATGTTTATTTAAATATAAAAATTACAAACCCAAGCAAGTATATTAAAGTTTGTCGACTTGGTCAAAAACCATAATGTTACTTTGCAAAGTTAACGTACGTGAGTCATGGAGATCAATTCCATTTATCACAATTGATTCATACGTTTGCTGACTCCATTAATTTCATAACGTGTACTAATCTCTTTATGTTATAAATAAGACACTACAAGAAAACATGACCTTAACGATTACAGTATTAGTAGCTAGTTGGTCGACTCTCTTTGATTTTCTTTTGAGTATGAGAGTATACACAAAACTAGTTTCGTCAGGCTTCTGATAGAGTGCCGCAAATCAGAAATTTTTTTGCAATTGTATCTTGTAACTCATTACGTTATCGAACCGTCGCAATACGGGACGTATTTTGAGTTAAAGAAAGAGATAATATCTCGCATCTGCAGTTGAATCATCATTTTCTTAATCTTTGGTATAATTTTATCAAATTTATTCTTTACAATATTCAATTCTCCGTAGTTTATATAATTCGGTCCTATCAGTCTTAATTCAAAATATCCGTTTATTGCTTTGCACTAACCGGACTGATTATTGTAAAAGTTTTTTTAAGAGCAGGTTGATCGATTCTTTTTGGTAAAAAGGTGCTTGATTGGATCGGCTCCTATGATTCTTTGTGTTAACGTGAAAGTTTCAATATTTGTGCTTACGTTTTATTTTGCAGGAACTGTTGAGATATTTTTCTTTCTCTGGACATATTTTTTTCTGCATTCTTGTGGCTTTCTCTTGTGACTTGCAGAGTTTATCAGCTATACACTTCAAGAAAACACACCGAATTCCGATGGAGGTTCCGACGGACACCAAGG
>NW_013620950.1:0-974 GCF_000695525.1 Brassica oleracea var. oleracea
CTCTGCCAGCTATTCCCACCACGGAGGAGGTAATGAATGAACTACAGAAAGTGACCATTCTGTATGTGAATTGCGCTGATCCCACTGAAAGCAAAGCAAGACGCCAACGAGTCCTCCAGGGTGAAGCCAAAGGATTAATGGCTGAAACAGCTGCCTCTATCGTAGCTGCGGCATCAAAACGATACAATATGGTTCTCAATGGGAGCTCATCACGCCTTATTGAACAGGGGCTGGAATCCAATCATGTGATACTCCTCTCTCTTCCTGGCCTTCCACCTAGTGGCCCTGTCGCCGGGAAAAAGAGAGGTCGACCAGTCAAACCGAAGAAAGTGCTAGCAAGCCCCAACCCTCTCGCAGGAGCTAGCTCTATAAAGCGTAATCTATACCAAGCTGGAGCCTCCCCCGCTGGAAACAAATCACAGAAGTCCTCATCAACACCCTTCCGAGGAGCTGGAGCTACTGCACCTTCACCAAGGAGAACTCCTCAACTAGACCCGACGAATTATACGCCTGTAGCTTCTCAAAGTGGCAACTCGGGTTTTCAGGACGATCATCCTCAGCTTATTTAGCTGTGTTGAGCTGGAACTGTTGTGGCATTGGGAATACCAGAACAGTCCAGAGGCTCAGAACACTAAACAAGAAACATTCCCCATACATTATGTATCTAATGAAGACAAAAAAGAACCATATGGAAAAGTCCTGAAAGAGCTAGAGGATCTCCCATATCATAAGCACTTCCTAGTATCTCCCCACAGCCCAGGTGGTGGGGGTCTTGCACTGTTATGGCACTCTGACCTTGAAGTAGATATCATCACTTCAAATCACAACTTCATCGATACCAAAATCACCTACAAGGAAAGCATGCTTCTTTAGTACGTTTGTGTATGGAGCCCCTGATGTTAATAAAAGATAGGAAGTATGGGATGAACTTACGGCATTAGCAGACACTAGAAGTGAACTCTGGTTTCTAACGG
>NW_013620951.1:0-973 GCF_000695525.1 Brassica oleracea var. oleracea
ATAATCTAGGTGTCAATAAAGATTTACATTTGTATCTAGTAAATTTAATATTTTCCTTTTTATTCAAACACCATATGAAAAGCACTAACAAAAGCAGTGCATATACAGCTTTCATAATTGTTTCCGTAAAACTAAGTAATTAACTTAATTAGCTTGACCAAATTAATCAATTATGAAAATGGCTAGTTGCGTAGTCTTCTTCGTGTATTGTTGTTATTGGATCTTTTGGACTTTCTACAATGTCAAAATGGGAGATGGCGACGAAGAATGGCAACAATTAGTCCACCAAGTTTCTACAATGTCTGCCAAATTATCTTTTGAAGTCTGCTATACCCATGCAGGGTTTACGCTAATTTTGCCAATTTTTAGAAGACGACGAACTAGTCTATTAGTTTAGAATTTCGTGTCATTACGCAAAGGTTACAAAGAGTTCACAAGCGAAACATAAGTCGTTTATATTGGCATTCGAAACATGTAAACTTTACGAAAGTCTATGAATATATCTACCGGTTTGGAAGTTCTCGTCTACAAGAATATGTAGACTATGCGTTATGGCTTGACCATCTGCTACATAATGAGTTAATTAAAATCAAATCTTTTTCATATATGTTGTGATTTATAATAGAGACACGATATAGTTGAATCACTAACAATATAGTATCCTATTCTATTATTAGAATTGATAGGCAGAGCGTACGTCAAAGTTGGTAGATGAAGATTAAAACTTCGGTTTATATCGAATACACGTTCATTAATTAGTGCGAAGATGTGACTCCGGTTTATTAAAGTTTTTCTCCTTCTTGACGAAAACGTTAATCATCATTGTACTCCAAAAGGGTAACATAGGTAGCGGACGAGGCGAATGAAACAAAAGAGGAGGTGGGTCCAAGAAACAGCTGTGATGAACGAGCTAAAATGCGCCTGCGAATGGGAACCCATCATTGTACTAAAAGCAAAAGATTCGAAAAAAAAA
>NW_013620952.1:0-172 GCF_000695525.1 Brassica oleracea var. oleracea
GTTAAATGAAAATATTCCGAGAAAATTCCGACGGATACTTAAATATCTGTCGGAATTCGGTCGGAATATTCAGTGGAAATACCGAGGAACTAGTGTTTGGGGTTTCAAAACATCGATTTTTTTTGCCGTATTTCATTTCTTATACAATTGTAATGCATACCATTGAAGATTC
>NW_013620952.1:352-684 GCF_000695525.1 Brassica oleracea var. oleracea
CAGTCTAAGACACTTAATAAGGGGTTATATATGTGTTATTCAATCAGCAAAACGTTGTTTTCGGTTAAAAACTCCTAGTTCATCGGAATATTCTGAGGAAATTCCGAGGAAACCCTTATCTTCCTCGGAATACCCTCGGTAATTTCCGAGGAGATACCGATGAACTAGTGTTTTGAGTTTCAAAACATCGATTTTTTTTGCCGTATTTCATTTCTTATACAATTGTAATGCATACCACTGAGGATTCTTTGTATAAATGATCATAAACCATGAAATAACAAAATTTCAAAACGAATTGTAAGTATTCCCTTTACCGTTCATTAAAGTGTATA
>NW_013620952.1:725-973 GCF_000695525.1 Brassica oleracea var. oleracea
AACACCAAAGTTTGACTTCATAATCTGGTTAAGACACGTAATGAAGGTTATATACGTGTTATTCAATCCGCAAAACGTTGTTTTCGGTTAAAAACCCCTACTTCCTTTGAATATTCCGAGGGAATTCCGAGGAAACCCTTATCTTCCGAAGAAATTCTGAGGAAACCCTTATCTTCCTCGGAATTCCGTCGGTATTTCTATTTAAAAAAAAAAAAGTCGAAGCTAGTCTGTTTCCGAGTCATCATCAC
>NW_013620953.1:0-972 GCF_000695525.1 Brassica oleracea var. oleracea
TGGTTGTGGATACGGCTATCGTTAACCTTAATGAACAGATCTCAGCTACAGATGACTCTGTACCTGAAAAGGAGGAACATGAGGTCCAATCATCTCATATCCCTGTTGGTGAGCTCCCTCACCTTGTTCCTGAGCCTGAACAAGAGAAATTGTCTGATGTTCAGCTTCAGCCGTCAAAACCATCGCCTAATGTTATCACATCTCAAACAACTCTATGGAGAGACAAGGTGAAGCACAATGGTGGTAGACTAGATCCACAAGGAACTCCCTTTCTTCTAAACTCTGGAGAACCTTGTGTCAAGATACCTAATTCAGTGATTGAGAAAAATAAAAAGTCTTGGGACAGTTTCATCATTGGACAGTTCTACGAGGAAGCGCCGGCGAGAGGAGCTGTTCATGCCATTGCGAACGGAATGTGGAGTAAACACCGCCGTGATATCTCAGTCTCTAAGATGGAGGGCAACGCTTTCCTATTTCGAGTACCCTGTCCAAATGCTCGTCGCCGGATTCTATCTCAATGTTTGTGGCAAGTTGATGGGCAGACTATGTTTGTAGCGAAGTGGGCTCCTGGAGTTAAGCTGGAGAAACCAGCCTTAACCACTGTACCGGTGTGGCTAGATTTCACAGGGGTCCCTCTCCAATTCTTCAATGAAGATGCTCTTAAGGAAATTGCAGGCTTGGTTGGACACCCTCTATGTCTCCATCCCTCCACCCTGAACCTTACAAACATTGAAGTTGCCAAAGTGTACACGGTGATTGATCCTCGAAAGCCTATCCCGGAAGCTGTTAACGCGCAATTTGAATCAGGAGAGGTTATCCGTATAGGGGTCTCAAGTCCTTGGCTTCCCTCTCTTTGCAGTCATTGCTCGAAAGTCGGGCACACGATCTCAAAATGTCTGTCCGCGCCTCCTAGATGCAGCATCTGTCGTTCTGTAAAGCACTCATCTGATGCATGCCCTAGGCAGAATCCCC
>NW_013620954.1:0-972 GCF_000695525.1 Brassica oleracea var. oleracea
AACTTAAAGCTCTGAAGCCGAAGCTGAAGCAGTTAAGTAGAGATCAGGTGGGAGATATTGTAAAAAAGACAAGGGAGGCGTATAAGACACTGTGTGGGGATCAAATGAAGACTCTTGAAGATCCCACTCAGATAAATATTGAAGCTGAATCTGTCTCATATAGAAGATGGATTTTCCTTTCAAACCTGGAGGAAAGAGTAATGAGTCAAAGGGCAAAAATTCATTGGTTGGATGTAGGAGATGGGAATAACAAGAGCTATCATAGAGCTTCTAAAGTGAGGGAGATTCGGAATTCTATTAGAGAGATCAAGAGAGTGGATGGAACAGTTGCAGATAACCAAGAAGAGATAAAAAAAGAAGCAGTAGAGCATTTTTTCAACTTCCTAACTCACGTCCCTGATGAGTATGGTGGAGCTAGAAAAGAGGAGCTTAAAACACTTCTCAACTATGAATGTTCGGAAGAGGATAGAAGCAATTTAATGAGAGTAGTCACAGCAGAGGAAGTGAGGAAGGTGGTTTTCTCAATGGCTTCTGACAAATCTCCAGGGCCAGATGGGTACACAAGCGAATTTTTTAAAGCATCTTGGACAGTCATAGGGAGGGATTTTGTCACTGCAATACAATCCTTTTTTGATAAGGGTTTTCTGCCAAAGGGAATCAACTCAACAATTTTGGCGCTGATACCTAAGAAGAATGATGCTATCTTTATGAAAGATTACCGACCAATCTCGTGCTGCAACGTAATATACAAGGTAATATCAAAGCTGTTAGCTAATCGCATGAAAGGGTTGCTTCCTCTGTTTATCTCTTTAAACCAATCGGCTTTTGTGAAAGATAGATTACTTATGGAGAACGTGCTGCTTGCATCTGAACTAGTGAAGAGTTATCACAAGGAATCAGTGTCAGCGAGATGTGCAGTAAAGATAGATGTTTCAAAAGCCTTTGATTCGGTCCAATGGTCTTTCTTGTTGA
>NW_013620955.1:0-972 GCF_000695525.1 Brassica oleracea var. oleracea
ATAAAACAAAGAAACGTTTTATAAGTTTTGTGTCTTGATCGACTTTATTGGGAAGGTATGGGAATTGATATGATTCCAGAGGAAAAATTTCAAGAACTTAACAGATGGATCAAGAATATACAAGAAATTGAGATCGTGAGGGAATGCATTCCTCATAGAGAGAAACAAATTGAGCATATGAGAAAGTTTCAGTACGTATCAAAGTAGCATAAGAGATAACAATCATAGTTTTTGGTCTGGAGATGTTAACTATATTTTCCGTAAAAGTGTTTGGACAATCTATTAAATAAAGATGAATGGTATATGCATCTGTAATGATAATATCTTCTATGAAATCTGGATATCTCTTTATTAGAGCTTTACTATTTTTTATGAGGAAAATGTTTGATAATCCATTAGAAAAATATTATTTTTTGTTGTTATGAAATCTAGATATCTCTTTACTATTTATAGTGAGGAATTTTTTTGACAATGCATTAGATAATGCACCAGAGCTTTACAATTTTTTTGTTAAACACTTTTTTAGTTTTTAATTCATTTTAAAAAATTATTTTTAAGCTTATTTATAGGGTTCATATCTGGAGTCCAAATACATATTTTCTTAATGTGAACATATTTATTTCGGTTCACACGCGTGTTCTATCGGTTTTAACTTTTAACTTTTAAGTGACTTGTGAGTCTTGGCACAAATATACACTGACCCATATCAATGAATTAATGCCTCCGTCTCAACTCACTTGCCACACCGATATGCGACTTAAACCTAACGAGAAAGATTAGAACAAAATTCTAATACTAAATTATCTTAAGAAAGTTTATAAGAAAAAAGAAAAAAATATTAAATGATTTTGTTTTTGATACTTGATTATGCCTCATTAAATATTAAATTCTGTCAGAGAGAAAAATTAATGAAAATTTTGATAATAAAAGACAACAAAATTCCCAAAATTAATTTAGAAAATTTACTAAATA
>NW_013620956.1:0-972 GCF_000695525.1 Brassica oleracea var. oleracea
TTCTTTTGGTCAGAATGCAATTACTATCCATCTACCTGATTATTGCTTCTCGTTCTCATATGTTGGAAGCACTTTATATGGAGTATTTCTTTTTATTTAATACTATGTCACTTTCCTTTCCAATTTTTTTTCTTTCCTCAATTACTTATGCAACGCACAGTCATTTTCTTTAAAGACGATCATTTTCTTTAAATGTCGTCGAAACTATCTCGTTATGTATTGTTCTAGTAGCCGGTTGAATTCCATCCGAAAAATGCAAAGTCATAATTATATAAAAAAGGAGAGTTACTAACTGCAATTATAACACGTCGCGTAGTATTATAATTAAATAATGGCTATTTAGTTTAAGTAATTTCATTGTATATATATTTATGAAATAATGACTAACTAATAACCACTAACTAGTGGATTTTTTTTTTCTGTTTTCTTCTTTTGGTTCTCTTTGCTTCTTTTTGTTTTTGTTATCACTGTGATTGTGGTATGTTAAATGAGCGAAACCAACCAGCACCTTGAATGATTGATAAAAATACAAAAGATAAGCTAAAATGGCAAAAACTTTTGATTTGTAAGGTTTTGTCAGTGTATGGCTAACTTACCTTAAAAGGTCTAAGGTCACACCACCATATATAAATTTTTTGACAGTGTACTGTCTAAACTCATAAAAACACATTAATGCATTACAACCTTTTATTTTTATAATAATTAAGCACACAAGCAAAATTAAACACATTTAAAGTGACTTTATTTTTTTATTGGCTATATATGAAACCAAATCATCCAATGATCTTGTGAAATGCTTGTCCTTCTTATTGCATACATGCTTTTGATCTTTTATGGTCAATCATCAAATATCATAAATAGTTTTGTTATAGAGTAGTGTCCTTTCAATTATTTTAAAAATCAACGGTTGATTAAGCTAAGCCAAAGCTCCAACAAGAGGTGCATTAAGCTAGTTTTCTTTCCATTTTTTTT
>NW_013620957.1:0-972 GCF_000695525.1 Brassica oleracea var. oleracea
TAACACGTCCCGTCAGGTCAAAGCCTAAGGCTTCTCAACCCGTACCTTAACCTGACGTTGTGTTAGCTTGGACAAGATAATATCAGAAACAACAAGGCATTTCCACAAAACGTCGATTTTATTTATCTTATATAATATCTGGTTCATAACACACAAAATATTATACAAGTAGTGGCATGCCAATCGAGAAAAAATACATACTTGTACTCTGAAAGCGTCTTAAGCAAAAAGATGCAAATCTACACTAGCCGGCCTAGCTTCCCGCGACCTCTACAAGCTCACTACTAGTCACCTGAAACAACAACGAGTGAAGAGAGTGTAATCTAGCATTACTCAGCGAGTTACAATCCCCAACTAACAAATACAACCCCTCGCTATCCCACCCCAAAAAATCTAAAGCGAGAGGTTCACCTAACAACATTCAACCCAATTCAACGAATAATAATAAGCAATATCAGAAATACGCAGCAGGGAAAAAGATAGTAAGATAACTAGGATTATGCTAGCTCACCACCAAACTCAACTTCGAAATAAATTAGGGTTTAACAACCCAAAACACGATATAATATATATAACTAACTCGGGCCCCGGTGACGTTAGGTTCCTCCTTCACTATCGGCAATATTCTATCTCCCTACCACAAAGGCCGAAAGAAGGAACTTTCAACCGACCGCGGCCCACAGTCCTTCGGGTCACCGCGCGACAGCCCACAGTCCTTCGGGTCACTGCCACATTACACCGTCGTGTAATACTCAGCCATAAGACATGAACCCGTTCGTCTGAGTCTTCCCGATCCAGCGAATAAGGGGTTTTCTTAAACCCGCTGGGTACGAGGTCTGAAGGAACACTAACTCACCCTTAATATGCCTTGCATTGTGGGTTACACAAATGATGTCGGCCAAACTATAACCAATACTAAACCCGATAATATAACCAAGGTTCCAAGTAATAATCATAACACAATCAACCACA
>NW_013620958.1:0-972 GCF_000695525.1 Brassica oleracea var. oleracea
AGCTATGAATGTAGCTGCAACGGAAGCTTGCTTTACATCAGAGAGCATGACATTTGCATAAGTATATTTTACACCTCATTCATCGTTTTATTATTGGAAACAATAGTCGATCGATCCATCTAGATAAAAAAAAAGAGTATAAACTGCATTGTAACTGATGACAAAGGTAAGGATGCAAGAGGAGATGCAAGCTGGGGAGTGATATGGATAATAATAATGGGACTGGGAGCAGCTGCTTTGGGAGCTTACACTGTTTACAAATACAGAATCCGGGTCTGCTTCTCAAAGACAATACTTGGTTCAATATTTTGGCTGGACTTTGATTGTGGGGTTTTCTTAAGTATTAATTAATCATGTGCTGCAGACGTACATGGACTCAGAGATAAGAGCGATAATGGCGCAATACATGCCTCTTGATAACCATCCCAACACTCAGCCTTCTCAGCTTGAGTGGTAAGAACAGTCTTCACTCAATTCACACACTATATCGTTACCATATATGTACTCCCAAAAAGCTTACACATTCAGTTTTTAATTATACTTTTTTGTCACCTAATTTAAATTCACTTAATTCATTCGTTTAAGCCACTCAAACATGGTGGCCCGGAGAAACGTATGTATCTTACAGAATCATTATTAGGGAAACCAATAGTAGTAATTCTGGGCGTTCACCTCAACTAATCAGAGTAGTCTAAGCAAAACCGCTCATTAAATCTCACATTCCTTAGTCGTTAGCAATAGGGAAGAAGTGTCAGACCCGGCTCATGTACGTACCGGTTCTCGTGTCCACCATAATATCTTCACCGACATTGACAAAGAGGGGTACATTGACAACTGCACCAGTCTCGAGTGTGGCAGGTTTAGTTCCACCTGCATCCACCACTCCCTTGAGGTTAGTTTACTGTGGACCAACCATCCACAAGAGAATGTTATCATATACGTACCTTGTGCAGTGTCACCTCGGAGACCAGG
>NW_013620959.1:0-971 GCF_000695525.1 Brassica oleracea var. oleracea
GATTTCGTGCTCCCTTGTTAAAACTTCAAACCCTAACCCTCAAGAGGATCTGATACCACTTGGTGCAACCCTGGATAGGCTGTAACTCCCTGGATCTCTTGTAGGTGGGGGTAATACTCCGATAATCCTTGCAAACAGAGAATCAAAGACTCGATCTGTATCAAGGCGTGTGGGTAGATGATAGATGATGATGATGGACTTTGCTAAAGAGCTATGGATTGCTCAGGAGCTGTTTTGCTACTCAAAGACACAAGATCACCTTGTATTGTCTAAGATGGGATTCACAGGAATTCCTTCCTTTAAGTGAGATCAATGTTCCTTAAGCTGAACAGAGAAAGCAAGAGACAAAGCAAGCAAAGCTGCTGGAAAATTCTTAGATTCAAAATTGAAAAAAGAATGAAAGCTGCGTACAAGTTTTAAAGAAATCGACAAAACTAAACCCTAGAAGTAAACCAAGATGGTTTAATTCTAATCTCTAGTCTAAACCCACGAAATTGGTTTATTTTATAATCCTAATCCTACCCAAACTTGGTTTAATAATCCTAATTGTCTTTGGTTTAAATTAAATGAAAGCCCAATAACCAAAGCCCTTACAAAGTAATTAAATTAAACAAACAAGCTGGTTCTTCTTTGGTTTATGATGGGCCACGACTTGAACTTGATTTGGAGTGTCTCCTAATGAGCTTTAGATCCTCCACGTCCAGTTAGCCCAGCTAGAAAACAAGTGGATCAAGATTCTGGCTGCAACTCTCTTTTTGGACCGAAAAAGCCTTATTTCGCTTAGATCCAAATATAGCCCAATCCAGAAACTTCCTGACATGTTTTCCTTGTTCTCCATACATATTTGGACGAGGTGAATGGTCTCCATAGCTCCTGTTAAGCTCAGTTGGTTGAATCCGCTTTGTTCAAGCTGTTTCAAGGCAATACCAACAGTTCTTCTCTTCTCTCTATCCAGAACCTCATAGATCATG
>NW_013620960.1:0-971 GCF_000695525.1 Brassica oleracea var. oleracea
ACCTAGGGTCCGACGGATAGTTTCCGTCGGAATTTCTTCGGAATTCCAATTTCAATTTTCGCGAAATATTTTGCGGCTGGTTTCCCCGTTAAATGAAAATATTCCGAGGAAATTCCGACGGACACTTAAATATCCGTCGGAATTTCGAGGAACACACTTAAATATTCCGAGGAAATTCCGAGGAACACATGTTTGGGGTTTCAAAACATCAAAATTTTTTGCCCTATATCATTTCTTATAAAAATGCAATGCATACCATTGAGGAATCTTTGTATAGATGATCATAAACTATGAAATAACAAAATTTCAAAACGAATTGTAAGTATTCTTTTTCCCGTTCATTAAAGTGTATAAGTGTTTCTCTTATGTCGTGGGGATTTCGTTCATACAATCGGAAAAGTGTGGGTAAAACACCAAAGATTGACTTCATAATCTGTTTAAGACACTTAATGAAGGTTATATACGTGTTATTCAATCCGCAAAACGTTGTTTTCGGTTAAAAATTGGAATTTCCTCGGAATTTTCTGAGGGAATTCCGAGGAAACCCTTATCTTCCTCGGAATTCCCTCGGAATATTCCAAGGAACACATGTTTGGGGTTTCAAAACATCGATTTTTTGCCGTTTTTCATTTCTTATACAATTGTAATGCATACCATTGAGGATTCTTTGTATAGATGATCATAAACCATGAAATAACAAAATTTCAAATAAAATTGTAAGTATTCCTTTTACCGTTTATTAAAGTGTATAAGTGTTTCTCTTATGTTGTGTGGTTTTCGTTCATGCAATCGTAAAAGTGTTTGTTATTGGGTAAAACACCAAAGTTTGACTTCATAATCTGGTTAAGACACTTAATGAAGGTTATATACGTGTTATTCAATCCGCAAAACGTTCTTTTCGGTTAAAAACCCCTAGTTCCTCGGAACTTCCTCGGAATATTCCGAGGGAATTCCGAGGAAACCCTTATCTT
>NW_013620961.1:0-232 GCF_000695525.1 Brassica oleracea var. oleracea
TGACCCAGCTGATCCAAGTTCCTGAGAAACCCATCTTGCGCAGGACAACTTCAATAAAAGACCATTTCATCCTATCATATGCTTTGCTCATGTCTGTCTTGATGGCCATCCTTTTATTACGTCCACTTGGTTTAGTTCTCAAAGCATGGAACATTTCTTGAGCAATCATAATGTTGTCTGAAATCTGTCTCCCAGCAACAAAGGCTGACTGGGTTTCCGATATCAAACCTGG
>NW_013620961.1:301-971 GCF_000695525.1 Brassica oleracea var. oleracea
AATAGTACTTTTTTTAACCTCTGGCATAAGACTTTAGAGATTATCTTGTAGCTGACGTTGCACAGGCTAATGGGTCTAAACTGAACCATTGCATTAGGCTTTGTTATCTTCGGGATGAGACATATATTTGTATCATTCAGTCCATTCGCCACCATCCCCTCAAACAGGAATTTATTAACCATAAGAGTTAAATCTTCTTTTTCTATATCCCATAATTTTTGGTAAAAAAGCGCAGTCATCCCATCTGGTCCTGGGGCCTTCTCTGGGTGCATGGCAAAAAGCGCTAATTTGACCTCCCATTCAGAGACCGGAGCTGTAAGGTTGTCATTCATATCACCAGTGATCGTCGTTGGAACTTGAGCTAGCGCCTCCTCAATTTCCTCCGGATTCGATGATTCAAAAATCTGCCTAAAATAACTAGTAGCAATGGCTACTAGTCCTTCTTCATCCTCAACAATATTTCCATTCTCATCTAAGAGCTGTGTGATCTTATTTCTTGCTCTTCTTTGCTTCGTCAAGGCATGGAAAATTTATGTATTTCTATCTCCTTCTCTCAACCAAAACACCCGACTCTTCTGCTTCCAGAACATCTCTTCTGCTTTAAGAGCATCTGAGAGTTCCTCTAGGGCTGCTGCAATTTCCTCAGTTGTGGCATTATCATCTGCATACA
>NW_013620962.1:0-971 GCF_000695525.1 Brassica oleracea var. oleracea
ATAGTTTTTAGGTTTTCATAAACCTTTTTTCTTGGATCTTCTTAATATGTCATTTGCGTTAATTATTCTCAGAAAAGATTTGATGTGAAACAAAAGTTTAAGTTGCAGGAAAAAGAGAGGCTTATGTATCACGATGAGACATATTAACCTAATCAAAGAATAATTTTTGGAAAAAGTATTCGTATTTACCAAAAATATAACTAAATGGATACCAAATTCAACATGCACATATATAATTGTACACTTTAGAATTAAAGAGAAATAATATTCCACCTGAAAAGAGCAACCATTCAATAAGAACAAAATCTTTTTTTGTTGAATGTACTATAAAGGTTGAAATTCAAAGAACATTACTAGAATGTTTGTTTTGTGAGGTATGATCACACAAAAAAGAATGAAATCTGCTATTTTATTTATTTTGAAAAAGACGTTCCCATCTTTAATTCCTTATCAAAGAATTTTGTTTTTAATAATATTAACGTACATATGTGTCTTAGTGATTGAAGTTCTAGTCTTATATTTATCACACTAGATAGAGACCCGTGCATACGGGTGAGAGTATCATAAAAATATTTCAGTTTACTTAACATTTTCTTGCATAGCTTTGTATCAATCGTAGAAAACATGTATTATATGTAATGTTTGTATACATAGTACAAAAACTGAAAAAGACTTAGTTTATGCATTTATATCTTTTTGGTCAAAAGTTTATGCATTAGTTTATGTAGCAAATTTTTGGATTTGATTCTTTTGATTAGGACATGGACTTTTTATAAGTATTGTATATAGAGGCTCAATATAATTGATGGGCTTTTGTCCCCTTTACAAACTATTGGTCCTAATCTGTCAAAAAGAAGTTAGTGGCCCTGATCTAATAGCTGATCGTTTGTCGGCAAGAAAAAAATTTGCTAAAAATAGAAAATCGAACACTTTAAGAAAAGGGGATAGAGTTTCAAAAAAAAAATAAAAAA
>NW_013620963.1:0-971 GCF_000695525.1 Brassica oleracea var. oleracea
CTCATTCATATGAGAGTCGAGGTTTCGGATGATATTTCGACGTCACATACTTCTGTGACTAGTCGTTTGTTATTTGAAGAGATTGAAGTGCGGTGTAAATCTTTCATAGATTGGATCTCAAGTGGCAACTTTGTTATCTTATATAACGTTTTATCAAGCTTTTTAAAGTTTGTGTCTCTATCCTTGTATTGCTTTGAATTATATGTTAGGGATTTAGCCGTTTGGCTCGCACATCGTGGCTTGTACGATGTTGCTACTACTATTGTCATCGTTTAATCTAGTAATGAAGACTTTGGTGCACAAAAAAAAAACAGTAATTTCATATTTTTAAATTTTTATCAAAATCTATTTATTAACCCCTACGAAAATATTAAGTTTTTCAGTAAATGTTCTAAATGTTGAAGCCTATGATCTTTAGTATTGTTTTAAAATATCTAAACACATTCTACATTCGTATTAATGTATATTAAACTATCTTTCAGGGTACATGGGCATTGTTTTAATTTTGTTTTCAATTAATTTAGTAAAACTTCATAATACTCCCTAAATTGGTAGACTAACCACTATAAAATCGATATTCTCTAAAAAACGGAGACAACAAAGGTTCCAAACCTCTTTGACCTTCATCATATGTTAGTGAATGATGCAACTATGAATTAAAACAATATTTTCATATTTTTAATTTTTTCTCAAAATCTACGTGTTAACCCCTACAAAAATATTGAATTTTTGGTAAATGTTCTATATCCTGAAGCTTATGATCTTTAGTGTTGTTTTAAAATTTCTAAACACATTCTATATATGTATTAATGTATATTAAACTCTCTTTCATGGTACATGGGCATCGTTTTAATTTTTTGTCAATTAATTTAGTAAATCTTCAAAATACTTCCTAAATTGGTAGGCTAACCACTATAAAATCTTTATTTTCTAGAGAAACGGAGACAACAAAAGTTCCAAATCTCTTTGAC
>NW_013620964.1:0-971 GCF_000695525.1 Brassica oleracea var. oleracea
ACCAAAGACCATTTTCGACATGCATAATGGGTAACAACAACAAGAAAATCGATAATACCTTGATTTCAAAAGTTTGTAGCCTTGGACAACTCTTGAGCAAAATTGGCATTACTTGCCAACCTTTTTCTTTATCACTCTCAATAGATAAATTGAGAAGGTTGTTGAACACCGGCATGGATTCACAACAGAAATGAAACGTCTGATTTATGATATTATCACAAGAAAGAAAATAGTCCATATATAAGTGAGTGAAAAAAAATGAAGAAATAGAAAAAGAACAACAAGTAGAAACGAAACAGACCTCAAGGGAATCAGCAGACAAGTGAAGGGTCGTAATGTTGGTTATACCCACAACTAGCTTTGTCACATCACCAAATATAGGCATCGTTGGTTCATCATCATCATCATCATCAGTTTCATTATCCTCTTCTTCTTCATCATCAACATCATCATCATGATCATCATCATAATCGCTAGTTGACTCCCATAAGCTGAGATCTAGTCTGGCTTCGACAAGAAGATCCAAACCAACAGCATCATGTTCTTTAAAGACATAACTAGTATATTTAAGGTACACCAGACTTGGTGTATCCAAGAGCATTGAGTTGTGATCCTCTTGAGAATCAGGAAGATCGATAGAAACCACAAGCCGCTTGAGGGATTCACTTTTCACGACAGCACCGCAACATAGAGGATTTGAATGGTCATCATCATCAGCTACGAATAGTTCTTCCAAGGTAGGGCAGCCATCGAGGAGGTAGTCGGGATAATCAAGCTTCAGAAATTCAAGAGACAGTGATTTGAGCACTGGGAAGTACACACCCTTGACTTCAAGACAATATTCACCGGATAATGTGAGTTTAACCAAAGTGTTGCTCGTCAACAACTCTCTCTTTAAAAGAACGCAGGCATATGCATGCAAACGTAGTTCCAATAAACCACGGTCCATTGCAGTATAAATCCAACTGTAG
>NW_013620965.1:0-970 GCF_000695525.1 Brassica oleracea var. oleracea
TTTTTTAAATAATAATGTCACGTGTCATCTTTCGGGAGAATTTTTTTGGCTGATGTGAACGCTCTATGGAGCCTCAAAAGGTTCGTTTTATTAGTATAGACTTATATTGTGTATTTAGTTATTATTTATTCTACTATACATTTTTCATATATATGTTTAATTTAGTTTTTTATTTCTTAATTGTATATTTACTTATAATTTATTTTCCTTATATTGTATATTTACTTAATAGTTTAATGCAATGTTTCTGTTTTTCTATATTTTAAATTTTAAGATATATTTTTAAATCTTAATGTAATTTTCCATTTTTAAATTGCGTATTTACTTATATTATATATTTACTTATTATTTATTTTTCTTTATATTGTGTATTTCTATTTCTTATACTTTCAATTTACTAATAATCTTATATTTTAAGATAGATTTAAATTTTAAGATAGATGTTTAAATACTAATGTACTTTTTCCATTTTTTTAAATTGTGTATTTCCTTTTCTTATACTTTCTATTTGCGTAATATCTATATTTTACATTTTAAGATATATGTTTAAATATTAATATAATTTTTCCATTGTTTTTTAGTTGTGTATTTTTTTTTTATACTTTCTATTTACTTAATATCTATATTTTACATTTTAAGATAGATGTTTAATATTTAATGTACTCTTTCCATATTTTAGAAATTGTGCATTTACTTATTATTGTATATATAATTCATATATTTATATATTTATAATGTTTACTTATTATTTATTTTTCTATATATTAAGTATTTCTCTTTCTTATACTTTATATTTTGTTAATATCTATACTTTATATTTTAAAATAGATGTTTAAATCTTATTGTTTTTTTCCAGTTTTAATGTAAAACGACAATGTTTAATAGAAGAACTTGGACAAATAGCCAAATAGTTATATTTATCTCTTTTTTCTTTTTTTATAAAATGGTAATGTTACATTATGGAGATAAG
>NW_013620966.1:0-970 GCF_000695525.1 Brassica oleracea var. oleracea
TCTTCTCTTCTCGTTGAAGAAAAGCAAGACGATCTACTGGCTGAGCAATTGTTTTTTTCTTCATACCAACAACAGGTTTCCCCTTTAATTAAAAACAAATACAAAATATCTTAGAAAGACAAAATTTCAGTATCATTTTATCTTTTATTCATGAAAGCCTTCTTAATATGATGTATAAATATTTCATACCTTTTTTGCATGATCGTCTTGTGTTGGCTTCACACTCTGAGTCTGCTGTACTTCTATCTGAGAAACAAAACCGATATATCAGAATATTGAAGTGAACTTCAATCTAAGTGGATCTTAGGCATTTGGTTTACCTCTTTCTCCATCTTCCAAACACCAGCTACCCATTCTTTAGGTATGCGAAGATCAGAAAGGTTGAACTGAATGAATTCAGTAGAACTGTTGAAACGGATAGAATATATGTCATTACATAAAATTATATGAACTACTCCACTGCACCAGCCGTCATTGTGGTACGCCTCCACCTTATCCGTCAGGTCAAAACCATTTGTATCTCCAGGTGGTGGTTGAGGACGGATACTGTCAATGGACACACTTTCCTGAAGTTTCTTTGTCCTTTTCTCTTTGTCCCGAAACCGTGTTGAGTACTCAACCTTCAACATCTCAACCCCATTTCGAATATCTATTTTCAACACAACTCCTGGATACCATTTCACATATCTGTCTTCATCTTTTGATGCAATCTCCACATTAGCACCGACATCAAAGTGAGTTTGAACTCTGGGTTCTTCGTTCTGTGATGATTTTTATTCAAGGATATAAGTCATTTTTGATAGTAAAACAAGAAAAAATTAGGAAGACAATCCTAAATATGTATAACATCAATGAGTAATATCTTATTTTGCTCTCTTAATATTTTTGCGCGAGCTCGAGTAAGGCGCTGTGTGTCCGAAATATTTTGTGAAATGTTCTCATTCGTAGGCTCCTTAGTATCCTGAAGTCA
>NW_013620967.1:0-970 GCF_000695525.1 Brassica oleracea var. oleracea
AGACGAAAGCAAACCCAAACAAAGACGAAAACAAACAAACGAAGACGAAAGACGAAATCACCAAATCCAAAATCTAATTTGAAAACCTAATTTGAAAACGAACCCTGTATCGATTTGAAAACCTAATCTTATCAAAAACAAACACAAACGAAGACGAAAGCCCCAAATCCCAAATCGTCTTTGAACCCTGACGAAAACCCTAATTTCAAATCGATCCCCAATTCAATTTGTTAATCAAAATCGTGCACAAAATTGACAGGAAAACAACATCGAACAAGTAGCAATCCATAAATCGACGACTAAACAACTCGGAGAATCGATTTTCGTATTGATTTACCTAAGAACAAAGACGATCCCGAGTCGCCAAATAATCGCCGTCGGTGTTTTTTTTTAATTCTCTCGCGTCGAATGACTCTTTTTTTACTAAACAAAACTAGGGGAAATGCACGACTATTTCCACTTGCCACGTACTTTAGAGCTCACCCCTTAAAATTGTTAATTAAGAGGCACCTCTAACCATCCCACTTAATTATATTACTTATTAAATCAAAAACGGGTAAGAGGCTTACTTATAAACCTCTTATAAACCAGCGATGGAGATGATCTAAGGGACAAAGTTGGAAACAATGAATGATCTGTTTTTTATTTAATTATTTCAGCCATCTTTGGACAGTCCAAATTATGATGCATGTTTGTTTCATATTATAGTATACGTAGGTTTCTTTAATGAAATATAAACTTACACACTGCACACACTTACGCCCTTTTTTTTTTCACCTCACACACATACACTTATCAATTTTTCTCTTTACGTCTATATATTCATGATATATGCATAATACAACATCACATGAAAAAAAAAAAATTCCTAAAAGGTCTAAGAACCTGTCCCACTAGCAATGACGGGTTTTACTCTAAATCATGTGTTAACAGCTCAGAGAACCACATAGAGAAATGTTCTTTATATTTC
>NW_013620968.1:0-970 GCF_000695525.1 Brassica oleracea var. oleracea
ACAACTTCTTCGTCATTCTAATCAAACCAGGATGAATCACGATGTGAAATACTGTCTATGGATACATAAAATAGTGGAGAATCACCTTGAAGTTGAACAAATTTCATAGGAGTTAGGATGAAGAAGTTATCTCACTTTCAAATGAGGTGATCCCAGTTTTACTGTTTGGGAGTATGACTACTTCTTTGTCATTCTAACCAAACCAGGATGAATCGCGATGTGAGAAGCTGTATTTGGATCCATAAAGTAGTGGAGAATCACCAGGAAGTTGAATAAATCTCATAGGAGTTACGACGAAGAAGTTATCCCACTTTCAAATCAGGTGATCCCAGTTTTCCTGTTTGGGAATATGACAACTTCTTTGTCAATAAAAAAAAACAGGATGAATCACGATGTGAGAAGCTGTATTTGGATACATAGAGTAGTGGAGAATCACCAGGAAGTTGAATAAGTCTCATAGGAGTTAGGTTGAAGAAGTTATACCACTTTCAAATCAGGTAATCCCTGTTTTCCTGTTTGGGAATATGACAACTTCTTTGTCTTTCTAATCAAACCAGAGTGAATCGGGATCAGAGAATCTGTATTTTGATACATAACGTAGTGAAGAATAGTCAGGAAGTTGAATAAGTCTCATAGGAGTTAGGTTGAAGAAGTTATACCACTTTCAAATCAGGTGATCTCAGTTTTCCTGTTTGAGAATATGACAACTTCTTTGTCATTCTAATCAAACCAGAGTGAATCGGGATCAGAGAATCTGTATTTTGATACATAACGTAGTGAAGAATAGTCAGGAAGTTGAATAAATCTCATAGGAATTAGGACGAAGAAGTTATCCAACTTTTAAATCAGGCGATCCTATTTTTCCTAATTGGGAATATTGCAATTTCTTCGTCATTCTAATCAAACCATGATGAATCACGATATGAGAATCTGTATTTTGATACATAACGTATTGGAGAATAGCCAGAAA
>NW_013620969.1:0-969 GCF_000695525.1 Brassica oleracea var. oleracea
TTTTAGAAACATTAGTTTGCAGAAATAAATCAATTAATTTGATTCAATATAAGCTAAATAGCCAGCTCTGTTTCTGAATTCCCTTATGAGAATTACCTAAGTATGATCACATTGATAACACTTCACAATTTGACACCGCCTACCTTCTTCCTTAGTAATAGTAACTTCCATCAGATAAATATTAAACCTTTAAAAAACAGTATAACATATAGCTTCTAACTTCTCAGACCCACTCATAACCCACATCAATTATTATTAACTATGGATAAATGTTAAAGCAGCCTGTACTTCACACCTGCGCCTCCAGCAACTTCTCCACGAAAATATCTATACATGTCACCAAAACTTATGCACATAAAAAACCAACAACCTAAAAATTCTATATCAGGAAGTTTAGGTTTACAAACGATCTATGAAAAATTTGGAACATATGTTTATGTAGCACATGTTATATGACAACACATTGACCTCCCAAATTAATAAGATAGTTATATGAAATAAATTTTTATGCTACAAAAAAGAGTTATATGACAAAATGAGGTCCATGATCCTTTGAAAAATCAAACAAACATATCTAAATCTCACCGAAACACAAACACAAAGTAAAAAACCATGTGACAATTAATACGATCTTCCAAATTAATTAGTGTAATAATATCATAATTTGAAAAACTTAAAAAATGTATTGGTTATTCTTACTAAATTTATATTTCTTCAACTTTATCAAAGTGAAATAAAAATTAAAAGAATAAATATAAACCATAGTATTTTTCTTAATTTTTTATTTAAAATTTTGTTTTCTCTTTAAAAACGTTAATGGTTTTTCAATTCAAACCAATAAAATTTACAATATAATATTAGAAAAAGATTATATTTATTATGTTCAGTTTAAAGTATTTTTCAAATGTTTATAAAATTAAAATAATTTTATTGTAAACTAACCGCCCGAAGGGCGGGCCAACCCCTAGT
>NW_013620970.1:0-969 GCF_000695525.1 Brassica oleracea var. oleracea
ACAAAGGATTTAAGGACTTTGAGGTTCAAATGCGGAGTCGTCGGTGCTTTTTTTTTTTTTTTTTAAATATCCCAAAACCCCATAAAAACCTTAAAACATTGGAAACTGATTTATTGACCGCCATCCCAGGTCGGAACCGGGATAGAACTAGCTCTGATACCAAAATTGTAACACCCGTCTTTCAAAACTAACCAACTTAATAAATATATTTCATAAAAATCCATCTTTATTCTTAAAGAAACATCTTAACATGAAATCATAAACCGCATAATTCGCAAAGTCAAGCCAACGTAGTTATATCTGAAATAAAACATAAGTAAAACTCATTTTTAAAACCAGCACCCGACAAGACTTGCTATGAAACTTCACTCCTCACCTGAAAGGGGAAAAGGGGAAAGAGGGGTGAATAACACACAGTCATTCAGTGAGGATGGTCATGCCTGTCCACATGACCCCTAACATTATTAACCAACTTGCACACAAAATTACTAGTCCTAGAACATGCATCACTCAACATATTAAACAATTAGCAATCATAACAAATTATTCATATCAATACACTTCCATTAATCACATTAACATTTATTATCTCATAACCATTCCCATTATTAATAATAACATAACACTTAGGCTGGCCGTCACCTCGAAAGGTCGTACGCCACCTTGGGCTCGTCAGCCGGTTTACGGGCTTTGACGGGATCGCCATGTCCTCGTCCTCAGTCCGACTTCACACATTTTATATATACTTTACACTTTCAACACTTATCACTTAAACCATTATCAACTAATCATTAAAATTATCATCACAAATAATCATCACACATCAATCACAATCAAATACAAACAAGTTCCTAGACCTAGCATTTAAGAATACAACTTGACTAATAATATTAAGAATCCACAGCTCGTATCCTCACCTTTTCCCTGAGGTTGAAAGTAAATTCTGAATATAGCGGTTGAAATACTGTT
>NW_013620971.1:0-372 GCF_000695525.1 Brassica oleracea var. oleracea
CACACAACTGAAAGGAACAATGATTGTTCATCTACAGTTTTAGACTAGTATATTTGGTTCAATGTCTAAGTTTTTCATGTGTGAACTCAATTATTAGGAGAGCCCTATATTTACCTTTTCCTCAATAAAGTGAAATTTTAGCAATATCTACAACTCTTGTCAATGTGTCTTGGTCATATTATAGTTATATAATTACAAATACATCACCGAAAATGGGTTTGTTATCTATCTTCAGTTGGTTAACCATGAAAAATAATATATCGGAAATTAAAAATCACAAAACACGACTTGAACAAAGACTGAAACATCAAACAAAGTGTGTTCACAAAAGGGATTTAGAAGTCTCAAAACGTCGAAAATATGTCTTAATCG
>NW_013620971.1:526-969 GCF_000695525.1 Brassica oleracea var. oleracea
ATGAGTTTTATTACAATACTGATATGAAAGAGTGGGAAAAGGATAATAATTTTTTGTATAGAACTCACAAGCATAATATTAAGTTCCCATTCGTCTAGCTTTGTTATTTCTTTTTATTCCCGGGACAGTTACTTCCTTTTTCTCGTACTATCATCATATTCTTCATTACATTAGCCATGCAAACACAACAAGAAAATTATGGCAACAAAGCCTTGGTACTCAATTTAATTTTAACCAAATTCTTCAGTGCCATTACAGCATGCATCAACATCTGCTTAACTTCCATAAAACATTACGACCTTACTTATATAGATTCTCAATACCTACTTATTACAACCTACTTGTCCTGATGTCCCTCAAACAAAAATTTACTCACCATAAGAAAATTAGAAACCAGCTGCTATTTTACATGCGGCTTTCCTAAGATGATATAGTTAAGGTTA
>NW_013620972.1:0-728 GCF_000695525.1 Brassica oleracea var. oleracea
TAGTTTTCCAACAGCATCTACCGGATAATGCACATGTCCACCTTGGTTTTGCGTCTTTCCTGCACCAAAATCTCTTAGTTGTGTCGACAAATCTGCCCCACAAATTTTCGGAGGGGGACTGTCAAATACCCTCCTGGTCTTCGTAAACAAATTCTTACTCCTACGATATGGATGATCAGGTGGTAGGAATCTCCTCTGACAGTCAAACCAACACGTTTTCCTTCCGTGTTTTAGTTGGAAAGTATCAGTGTTATCTTGACAATATGGACATGATGGCCTTCCATGCGTTGTCCATCCAGACAACATACCATATGCTGGAAAATCACTTATTGTCCACATAAGTACTGCCCGTATTTGGAAGTTTTCTTTACATGAAACATCGTATGTTTTAGCACCTTGAGCCCATAGTTGTCGCAACTCATATATTAGTGGCTGAAGAAACACATCAAGTGATCTCTTAGGATGCTCTGGTCCGGGAACGAGAATGGAGAGAAACAAAAACTTTCGTCGCAAGCACAAGTTTGGCGGTAAGTTGTATGGTGTAAGAATTACTGGCCATGGAGAATATTGTCTTCCACTCTTGCCAAACGGGCTGAAACCATCAGTACATAATCCAAGGTAGACATTTCTTCTCTCATACGCAAAGTCGGGATACTTTGATTGGAAATGCTTCCACGCTTTTGCATCTGAAGGATGTCTGATCTCACCATCTGTTGAGTGCTCCGCAT
>NW_013620972.1:834-969 GCF_000695525.1 Brassica oleracea var. oleracea
AACATTTAAATGGCACTGGAACTCTTCCACTCGTATCTTTATAACGAGCCTTTCCACAAAATTTGCATGTAACCCGTTGTTCATCCGCTTATCGCTGCATACATCTATTACCTGATACGATAAACCAAAACCAGC
>NW_013620973.1:0-969 GCF_000695525.1 Brassica oleracea var. oleracea
ATTATGAATATAAGATAAAAATAAACATATGCAATATAATAATAATAATATATGAAATGAACAAATTCTAAGGAATCAAATAAATAAGAAACTCATAAAACCACAACTACTGTGAAAAATGTCTTCAGAACTCTTCGTTTGCAATCCTATTAAGAGCAATAATAAAATACATCAGCTTACAAAACTAAACACAATTATTTAACAAAATCAGTAAACGAAATGTATTACTTCAATCTGAAAGCATCGATTTCTGGAACATCATTAGGCTCAAAGACAATTTTGGAAAAACCATCAATGTTAGTAACGTTCTTCAATCGACCTTATCATGAAAGACAAAATAATGTTAGCAAAATATACATATAAAATAATCTCCAACACTTATAAGAGTAAGCAAAGACTTCTACAAAATTAGTTATAAATTAAAGCAAAAACGAAACATAGGCAAAATAATTTTCTTTCATAATATAAATTATGAATATAAGATAAAAATAAACATATGTAATATAATAATAATATATGAAAGGAACAAATTCTAAGGAATCAAATAAATAAGAAACACATAAAACCACAACTACTATGAAAAATATCTTCAGAACTCTTCGTTTGCAATCCTATTAAGAGCAATAATAAAATACATCAGCTTACAAAACTAAACACAATTATTTAACAAAATCAGTAAACGAAATGTATTACTTCAATCTGAAAGCATCGATTTCTGGAACATCATTAGGCTCAAAGACAATTTTGGAAAATCCATCAATGTTAGTAACGTTCGTCGATCGACCTTATCATGAAAGACAAAAATAATGTTAGCAAAATATACAGATAAAATAAGCTCCAACACTTTTGATTTAAAATAAGCACAATACATTACCTACTCCCCAATTAATTTGCCAAAATTTTAAAACACAGGAATACAACGTTTGCATCTGTCAAATTCCATAAATATTGGAAAATAAGCAACACACT
>NW_013620974.1:0-969 GCF_000695525.1 Brassica oleracea var. oleracea
TTAGGCTCCTTCTTGTACCATGTCCCATTAGCATTCACAAAACAAAGTTCTTCTTGACCTTCTAAACCATCAACTTCATTAAGCACATCAATCCCTTCTTGTTTCTGCTCACCAACAAAGTTCACCTTCTCTTGTTTAGCTCTGTCCAAGAGAAGCATATCCATCTTTTCATGTAGAGCCTTTAACTCTCTCTTGGTGTTTGTATCATCACCTCCACTGCCTCTGTTGCTTCTATCATGCTCATCACTGTAGACTGAATCACTCTTAGCCATATTCTCTACAAGCTCCAAAGCATCTGCCTCACTTCTCCCCAAGAAGAATCCATTGCTAGCAGTGTCAAGCTGACTTCTAAACTTGGGCAAAGCACCTCTGTAGAAAGTACTAAGAAAACTCTCCATATTGAAGCCATGATGGGGACATTGAGAGATGTAGCTGTTGAACCTTTCCCATGCTTCCCCAATGCCTTCAAGATTCCTTTGATGAAATCCAGAGATTTCATTCCGTAGCTTAACAGTTCTTGAAATAGAGAAGAACTTGGTGAGGAAGGCTTTCTTGCACTTATCCCATGTGGTGATCGAATATCTTGAAAGGCTCTTCTCCCATGTGTGAGCTTTGTCTCCCAAAGAAAATGGAAACAACCTTAGCTTGAATGCATCTTCAGAGACACCATTGATCTTTGAAGTTCCACACAGCTTATCAAAGTTATCCAAGTGGTCTAGTGGATCCTCCAAGGCAAGACCATGATACTTGTTGCTCTGGATCATGTTTATCAAGCTTGATTTGATCTCAAAGTAGTTGTTTTCCACAGCTGGTGCTCTAATGTCAGCTTTATGCCCATGGATATTGGGCTCATCATGGGTGCCAATAGCTCTAGCTTGGCGATGTTGGTGTTGTGGGCTAAGGTTGTCAGCTCCTTGGCCATTGCCTTCTCCATCTTGAGGCTGATTCTGATGTTGATCCATCACAAAC
>NW_013620975.1:0-969 GCF_000695525.1 Brassica oleracea var. oleracea
CATTTGATGGTAGCATCATCTCCTGTGATAATCCTACATATCCTTTCTTCTCTTTTAGTTTCCACTAATATCCAATCTTCTCGGTAATCTTGATCAACGTCGAGCCAAATTCAAATGATTCGACACCAAAAAATGAATCGCTAATCCAGAACTCTCATGACACAGAACCGTCTTTAACCATCATCGCGTGGATCTGCTTGCCGCCGACCAGTCACTCTAGAACAACCGTTGCTCCTCTGTCGCAAATGTTCCACTGGTACAACGGTTGAAAGACTACTATCAGTCTTCTTATTCCCTCCGCCACCGCCACCGCCACAGCCTCCATTGCGTAATTGTCTTCGTGCTTGAGGCTCAACGCGTCGATATGATTCTCCAGAGCGCGTTTGCTCGTCTAATGTTACCATCTCCTAACGATTCGTTGTGGCAAGGAGGTGCATATCACGTTCTTGTAATCCATGGAAGAGGTGGATGTTAATTCGAATGGCGGTGTTAAAGTTGAAGCTTTGTGATGAGGGGAAGCAGGGGATCGAAGAGGACGGTGGCGGTTGGATGCTAGGGTTGAGTTGACTCACAAACAATATATATTAGCCCAAAGGGATTTGGACGATAAATATCATAAATCCCATGAGTAAAAACAATAACTGACACTGGTTGATTCCTTGGGAAAGTTAGGAAGAAGATGAATCATCTGGATCAAAAACCCTAGAGTCTCCTCCGATATCGCAGCCGCACAGAAGAAAAAATAGATGAAACAAAAGAAACAAAAGAATCAAAAACGACGTGTTTTGACTATACTGGCTTACACTCTAAAATAGGTTTTACGAAGTAAGCGAATGCCCACAAACGTAATCGTAAGCCCAAACGAAATCGACACAGAATAAATGAAACGCAGTGTGTAGTCTTAGTGGACACGTGTCGATACCACAGAACACGAATTTGTGACATGGCATCCGAGCTGGACACTCTAAG
>NW_013620976.1:0-968 GCF_000695525.1 Brassica oleracea var. oleracea
GCACGTGAAGTACCTTCTGTAGGGATCTTTAGGAGTGTAAGATATTCCGACAGCAGGCTGAGCTCCACAATAGCATGTCCTCGGGATTCCATCATCAGCCTCTGGTTGAGGTGCGAACTGATCCGGCTCTGCATCCGTGTACAGCTGAGCTTCTGCTTCAAGAAGGGAGGTCATGTCTAGAGAGTTTGATGATGAAGAAGGCTGGCTGTAGCTGTAATCTTGTCCCATTTTCGTTAACCTGAGACAAATGATGAAAGAACATAGTTAAAGAACAATAACTTATAGCAACGAAAGCAAGGACCGATTGAAAGAACATACTTAAAGAACAATAACTTCTCTTATGGATTGAAAAAAATGACAAATCATTTACAACCGATTGAAAGCGTACATATATAAACCTAAAAGGTTTTGAAACTGTTAAGAAAAAAGAGAAGTTCCGCTTGAGCTCGAAACCAAAATCGTTTCGAAACCGTATAAGAAAAAAAAACATATCCGATTCCGATTGAAACCAAAATCGTTTCGAAACCCTTTCTACAATAGCCCATACTCGATTTTAACCCCAAATCGATTTAACCCCAAATCTTTTTGAAACCAAATCTTTTTGAAACCCTAATTTCAATCGTAACCGCAAATCGATTGAAACCCCATTCCCGAACCCTTAATTGAGAGGAAACAAGATGAAAACTGATCTAAATCGAACAAATATACAAGTTCAGGCTTCAATTTACCTTCGTGAAGCCGATGGAGAGAAATCGCCGCGCTATCGCCTAATCGTCGAGAGCTCTCTTTTTTTCGGTCTCGGTCGAGAATGACCTAATTTTTCTAAACCCAACCCAAGCCCAAACCGAACCCGTCCCACTCAAACGTTGCCACGTACACGAGGATCAGCTCCTTAAACTCCTTCCCACGGACCAATCCTTAAGCTAAATTAACATAATAACTATTATTATATTAAAACTAACCTAAGG
>NW_013620977.1:0-968 GCF_000695525.1 Brassica oleracea var. oleracea
GGATGGCGATTCTTTGTGAAAGGTGGCAAAATGGACTGTGTGGTTGAGTTTGAACATGGAAAGTGTGATTATGGTGTCTATGCAGTGGAGAAAATACCTTGCTCTTATGCTATAGCTGCTGGAATATCTGCTGGTTTGCATATCTCCACACTTGTATGTCCAGTGTACTCAAAGGATTTTCTGTTTGCAGGGTACTCAGAGAATATATATCCTTGTGTTGGACAACAAGTTGAGGAACGCACATGCTTTCCTCTGGAAGTAAAGCGTTGTCCGGGAAGACAGAAGAAATCAAGATGGCAATCTTGGTTGGAGCTATCTAGGATGAGAGGACGCAACCCCCGGAAGCAACACATGGTTTATAGATGCTCAAAATGCAAGGAAACTGGCCATACGAAACAACAATGTAAGTCGTCCAGTGTTTAGTCTTCCAGAAGACCTTCAATTAAGTCGTCCAGAAGGTCATCCAGTTAGTCGTCCAGGGTTTTTTCTTCCAGAAGACCTTCAAGTTAGTCATTCAGTGTTTAGTCTTCCAGAAGACCCTCAATTAAGTCGTCTAGAAGGTCATCCAGTTAGTTGTCCAGAGTTTTTTCTTCCAGAAGACCTTCAAGTTAGTCGTCCAGTGTTTAGTCTTCCAGAAGACATTCAATTAAGTCGTCCAGAAGACCTTCAATTAAGTCGTCCAGAAGAACTTCAATTAAGTCGTCCAGTTAGTCGTCCAGTGTTTAGTCTATGTATTAAAAATTTGTGTTATGAACTTATCTGTGTCAACTTCTTTGTCAAATTGCACTACCAAACAAATTTGAGATGGTCTTGCCCTTTATATTATCCGAAATATAGTTACAAAAGGTCACTGCTCAGAAGACTTTCCAGACTACTTATAGTTAAGTCGTCCAACATTCCAGACGACTTAGCTGTAAGTCGTCTGCGCATAATATAGTTACAAAATAGGGATCAAGTTCAAATACAAA
>NW_013620978.1:0-968 GCF_000695525.1 Brassica oleracea var. oleracea
GTAATTTTTTTATTATAAACTTGAGTTTTTTATCGACATATTTTTTTTATACATTATCTAGGGGCCTCAATTTTGTATTTCGTATTGGACCATGAAAATTTCAGGACCGGCCCTGACATAACATCAACTTCTTCTTCTAAACCATGTCACATATTTTATACCCAAATCTCTATTATATACTCAAACACAACATCAACGTGTATTCCCTGATCGTATATTCCTAAGAAAATATAGCAGAAAATATAGCATGGTATAAAACATATTGAAACAAATATATCCTTAAATCTATGCATTTTTAAATTTTAAATTACCAGCTTCCATTGATACCAAACATTTGTATTAGTAACAATATCAAAACAATATATTACAATGTTTTAAATTTATGCAATAATCCTGGGTTGGAATGAATATACGGTAATTTTGATAATAACTTCTATTTTCGTAATTTTGTGGTTCTGAACAGGAAACCAAATTAAAACTACTATTATGTAATACTACACAACAAACATCATATATATTTTTAATATAAATTCATAACTATAAATAAAAAACAATCCGTGCAATCCCACAAACCACTATATATAAAGTATAATTACAAAATTAGATGAACCAAACCAAAAAACAAAATAACAAAACTCAAATTCATAAATAACCAAATTATTACTATATTTTTTGAACCGAAAAATCAAAACCCATAACTAAACCGGAACTAAACTGAAAACTAAAACAGTAAAATTTAATGTGGATCAAAATTTATAAAATATCATTAAATTTTTATAAGTTTTTTATTTTAAAATGTAAATTATAAATACAAATATAGGTAATCCTGCACAACTGTGCGGGTCATAATCTAGTTAGCATTATAGCGTAGATTTTGTTTACATCTCTGTCGTTGGTTTGCTTGAAATTAGGGATAGTTTATATTGATAGTTGATCTGATTTGTTAGGAATATTGACTGAGTTGATAT
>NW_013620979.1:0-328 GCF_000695525.1 Brassica oleracea var. oleracea
TCGGTTTACGCTTTTACTCTTCTGCCCTTAAGCCGTCATAGCATAAATATGGAGATATTCCATTTTTTCCAATCTTCCAATTATCTTCAAAACTTCTGTATTTATCCGCGGAAACTTGACATTTATCCTTCCTTGTGGACCAAGCGTAAACCGTGCTGCGGTTTACGGGCTTTTGGTTAACAAATCGTTGGATGGGCCTCGAGTCTTGTTTTAGATCCCTTTGGGCCGTCTTCCGGCTTGACACGTTTACTACGAATTCTTTTCGATAAAGAATGAACTTTCCACGGTTTCTAATCCGCGAAGTTTGATTGATGGATTTGAATAGCGG
>NW_013620979.1:497-968 GCF_000695525.1 Brassica oleracea var. oleracea
GTCACTACGTAGCGACCGAGCGGGACGATCGCTTGGTCGCTACGTAGCGACCGAGCGGGACGAGCGCTCGGTCGCTATGTAGCGACCGAGCTTGGCCGAGCTGTGACTCTAGCGGGCGGATAGATGACTTTGACAAGGTTAAGTGTATTGGACGAAATTCACATTTTAAACTCCGTGGAAAAAAGTTGTCGAGACGATATTCCGAATCGATACTTCTATAGGTAGTGAGCTCTTGTCATTCATTTTCTTCACACCTTCCCTTCTTCATTCCTTCAAACTCATTCAAAAATTAAAAAAACTCTCTAGTTTCATAACTTTCCTTTCAACATGTCTTTCCTCCCAAGGTGATAAGAATGATTCCGACGTCGAGATGGGCGAGGCCATTTCTCTGGCTCCGGTTCTAACTTCTCCAGCGGAAGCGCCAGCTTGTGTTGCCGGTCATCTTTCTTTCCGAGAGGAACTAGTTCGTCG
>NW_013620980.1:0-968 GCF_000695525.1 Brassica oleracea var. oleracea
GACATAATAAAATTGTTTTTTATTATAACTTCCCGCCGGTAGGACGGGCCGGCTCTAGTATCAAATATTTCTAAGTAGATAAACTTGTAAATGCTTCAACGTGTATACGAAATTTAAATTAAATCAAATCCAAGCAGAAAAAGACGAGGAGATTTACATAACTGCATGTGATTATTATTTTCAACAAAACGAGAATTAGTAGGTGATCATTAATCAATTAATTACAGAGAGGTGACAAAATCCGGGAGATAAAGGCCACACTTTATGGATTACGTTAGACCATCTCATGGAGAACCCCTAATGGATTCTTTTGATTTAATTAAGAGAAAAAAAGATGATTTGTTTCTTTAAGAACCTTGGTTAGAGGAATTAATTTTTTTCTCCTCCGGTGGGGGAATCCCATAGGGGTTCTTAATTTTTTTTGTTTTTTCAATTAGAATGATTTAAAATAAAAGCATACATAATTTTTTTAATAAAAATGACATAAAAACATATTGAAAATAGAAATACAAATCATAAACAAGAAAAAACCGATTAGTCGAAATCGGGTGTCCCAAATTTTTGTCAGATGTTCTCAACCAAATCAGCTTTCAATTGGTAATGTATTTTAGGATCACGGACTCGATTCTGAATGCTCATCATATTCCCAAGATTTGAAGGCATATCTGCTAAAAAGTCGAAATTCACTTTGTGAACTTCGGTTTGATTCCGGTTGTCGGAAAACTGATACATCAAACTAAGTGTACCCATCTCATTCGTCTTCTACTATCATATTATGCATAATTATACATGCTCTCATTATCTTTCCAATTTTTATTTTATCCCAGAAAAAAACAAGATTTTTGACTATGGCAAATCGAGATTGCAAGACCCCGAAAGCACGTTTGACATCTTTACGTACCGATTCTTGTTGTCTAGCGGATAAAGATGCTTTCGGACCTTGTGGAAGTGAAATAGATTGGACAAAA
>NW_013620981.1:0-967 GCF_000695525.1 Brassica oleracea var. oleracea
TACCCAGACTGGCTCGCCAACCCTGTAGTAGTCAAAAAGAAAAACGGTAACTGGCGAGTTTGCGTGGATTTTACCGACCTAAACAAAGCATGTCCAAAGGATAGCTTCCCTCTACCACATATCGATCGATTGGTAGAGGCAACAGCGGGCAACGAACTTTTATCCTTCATGGATGCCTTCTCAGGTTATAATCAAATTAGGATGAATCCCGACGATCGCGAGAAGACTGCGTTCATTACCGATCGCGGAACTAATTGCTATAAGGTAATGCCCTTCAGCCTCAAAAATGCCGGTGCAACTTACCAACGACTCGTAAACCGAATGTTCTCCAAAAAACTCAGAAAAACGATGGAGGTTTATATCGACGACATGCTCGTCAAATCCCTCAAAGCAAAAGATCACGTGTCACATCTCGAAGACTGTTTTGCGCAATTAAATTCCATTAACATGAAGCTCAACCCGACAAAATGTAGATTCGCCATGGCATCAGGGGAATTCCTCGGCTACTTGGTCACATACCGCGGTATCGAAGCGAATCCAAAACAGATCAACGCACTAATCGAGATGGCTTCTCCAACGAATAAGCGGGAAGTCCAAAGACTGACCGGCAGAATCGCAGCGCTCAACCGATTTATTTCACGATCAACAGATAAATAACAAATTCGAATGGTCGGAGGAGTGCGAAAACGCCTTCCATCAGTTGAAGTGCTATTTAGCTACCCCTCCAGTCCTCGCAAAACCCGAGGAAGGGGAACCTTTATTCTTGTACATCGCTGTGTCGGCAACGGCCGTAAGCGGAGTCCTGATCAGGGAAGAACGCGGAGAGCAGAAACCTATTTTCTACATAAGCAAAACCTTGCTGGATGCCGAATCTAGGTATCCGTTGATGGAAAAATTGGCATGCGCGATCGTAACATCGTCCCAAAAACTAAGACCATATTTCCAATCCCACACGATTGTCATCCTC
>NW_013620982.1:0-967 GCF_000695525.1 Brassica oleracea var. oleracea
ATCTCTCATTCTTCGAATAAACTCAAAAGACGGTGATTAGAATTTTGTCATGATATTTCATTAAAAGCTTTTTAGGAATGAAAATCAAGACTAAATTATTTAATCTAAATGAAATAGTATATATAGTGCTTCCAATATTAAAAATCACTTTGATTTGAAGAAGTGTGTTTCTGGAATTGTCAGAATCAAATAAGATATTAGAAACTACATATTTAGAAAATAATTTGTATTCATAAAAGTATATACATAAGACTAAACACATAAATCAAAACCAATACCTTTTACGTTTTTGATAAATAAATCAAAACAATCATTTTACTTACTTTATATGGTATATATTAGGCCTGGAACTTTTATCCGAGATTCGAATTCGATCCGAGATTCGATCCGGATCCGATCCGAAAATCCGGATATCCGGAGGGACCGAATCCGGATCCGGATAGTAAAATGTTGGATTCGTCAAAGCCGGATCTGGATCTGGATATCTTAATCTTTTAGCCCGGATATCCGGATCCGTAAGATTTATTAATAAATATTTCAAAAATAGTAATATCTATATATAAAAATTAATTTTATTTAATATATTTTCATTTTTATAATAGTATCTATAAATTTTATGTATATTTTGCAATATTATACATAGAAATAATTAAAAACGTTATATATATTTTTATTTTTAAATTATTGTTCATATTTTAAATATATTAATATTATTTTTTATTTATTTTAAGAATTCAAATTCGGATCCAGATATCCGTCAGATATTACAATATTTAGAAGGATATCCGACACCGTGATACCCGAGAACCCTGGATCCGGATAAGGATAGTAAAATTATGGATCCGCCGGATAAGGATCCGGATCCGGATACCTTAAAATTGTCCGGATACCCGATGTGTCCCAGGCCTAGTATAAATTAGACTTTAGTGATATTGACATATATATATATATAGTATATTTTAATATA
>NW_013620983.1:0-967 GCF_000695525.1 Brassica oleracea var. oleracea
GCGGATCATATATTACAAATTTCTTACAAAATAATTTTATATAATGATTAAAGGGAAATTTTCTAGGATAGCACTAAAAAAGTTTATATCACAAATATAGACTTTAAGAATCAAAATGACCAAAATGTATCATTAAAGACGTAAATATACATTTATACCCCTAGGGTTAACTAATTCAAACCTTAGAGTTTAGAGTTAAGGGTGGGGATTTGGCTTTGTGGTTTAAGATTTTATAAAATAGAAAATATATATTAAAATTTTGAAAATAAAAATTTTAAAATAGTTTTAAGAAGTATTTTCGAATTACAAAAAGAAAATTTGAAAAAAAAAAAACAAAATTCAAAAAAAAATTATAAAAAAGATCGAATTTGAAAACATATAATCTAAAACTATAAAAAAATTATTTTTTTATATTTTTATTTTTTTATTTTTTTATTTTTTTATTTTTTTATTTTTTTATTTTTTTATTTTTTTATTTTTTTATTTTTTTATTTTTTTATTTTTTTATTTTTTTATTTTTTTATTTTTTTATTTTTTTATATATCTAGGGTATTAGTGTTATTTTACCTATTAAATGAAATATTTTGATATTTCTCCTTGTAGTCTATTTTTGTGACTAAAACTTGAAGATGGTCTATTTATGAAAATTGCCAATGATTAAACGTCTAAAATAATATAATATATAATTTAAGGTTGTTTATTGTTATGTCTTGTTGAACTTTATTTTGTGATATAAATTAACATAGCTTGATATAGTATACATAAATTTATCGTTAATTATATATGAAAAATGTTTATAAGATATTGCTCATATGTTTATAGATCCAATAAGTTTATGTAGTTCGGATATATTATATATAAATTTATCTGACAAAAATTTTCAGAAGATATTTTCAATAAATAAAATTTTACTTAAGATCGAGTTTGGCTAATTAAATATATTATATACAATTTTAAGTACATATTT
>NW_013620984.1:0-966 GCF_000695525.1 Brassica oleracea var. oleracea
TTATGTTCTTGGTCTTGTGGATGGTAGCGAGACCCTATTTTTCATCAGCTAATGTTGAAGAAATAAGTCAAAGTCACAATACGAAAGTTTGAAGGTTTCTTCATCAGTATTATTAGGACTCATAGGAGGATGAAGATGGTTTGAAAACATCATTCAGGTAAGTTTGCTTTTGTCCTTCTATGTTAACCAAGCGTTGCCTGAAGACTGAAGCTACAGTTAACCTTATGTAGTCTCAGGACTTAGATTGAAACACTTCAGGACTTGGAACAATATGTAGTCTCAGCTCATCCTTTACATGCTTGTTGGCTGCAGCAAATACATTGCTTTGTGCATGCCTGAAAACGTTCTTCAACTTATAGATAGATCGCTTGAGAAACAAGATGAGGTCTTTCTTGAAGATAATGAAGCAGAGAGCCTGACCGGGACCTTGGCCTGGTCTGACAAACTGGAACAAGAAGGCCTTCCAGAGTTATCTAGTCAGGACAAGAAGGCCTTCCATTATATCTGGGACTCTCTCAACGATACAATAAAATTATAGCTACGGCTCAGTCTTCTCTTTCCTCTGTTATTTAGTTGGAAAGCTATCTCGGGAGTTCCAAGAGGAAGCAAATACAAGTTCTGAGAGACAGTCTTTGTCATGTTTTGGGGAACTCATGTTCCCGTGTTTTATCTCGGAGCTTGTAAAGCCAGACCAGGAGATATTAGCAGGGTTTTTGGTAATCAAGATCATGCATAGTAACCTATCTCTGAGTCTGATTAATGTTTCAGAGGCAAGTCCGAGGAGATACTTGGAGAAGCAGCACGAGTCTCTGGACGATTCGTTTCGTCTAAGGAGCAATTCAAAGGAAGTAATACGATCTGCGTTAACGTCACTTTCTAGTTGTACAAAGAGTAGATGATATATGAAAAGGATGATGATGTTTTTTACACTTTATTGACCACATGGCAGCTTTTCCAAAACACACA
>NW_013620985.1:0-965 GCF_000695525.1 Brassica oleracea var. oleracea
AGGTGTTTCCTTGGGCAACCCGATGAATATGTTATTATCACCTTCAATAGAACATTGTCAAAAAGTTTAAAGGAAAACATCTCTTGCACTTGGTTAAAGGCGCTGCTTATGCTCATACAGTTTACGACTTCGACCGGTACATGCATGAGATTCGGAGTGCTAATCCGGCGCTGGCAACATACTTGGAGGACGCGGACGTGAGACTATGGTCACGGGTTCATTGTCATGGAGATAGGTACAATTTAAAAACGAGCAACATATCTGAATCTATTAACTCTGCACTGAAGCCAGCAAGAGGATTCCTTTTAGAGTTTATAAGGGAGAAGCTGGGAAAGTGGTATTAGAAAAGGAGAGAAGATGCTTTGAGTCTCACATATGAGCATAGTCAGGGAGTTGAGTGCTTATTGGCGATTCTTTCAGAGATAGCGGACACTATGTCTGTCCAACCGGTTGATGGATGGAAATTCTTTGTAACAGGTGGCAAGCGGAACTGTATTGTTGATTTGCAATAGATGAAGTGTGATTGTGGTTTCTATTGACTCGAGAAAATACCTTGCTCACATGCTATAGCTGCTGGAATTTTTTCTAAGTTGCATATCGCCTCACTTGTGTCTCCGCTATACTTAAGGGAGCATTTGTATGCAGGGTACTCACATAACATATATCCTTCTGCTGGAGAAGTTGAGATCCGCAAATGTCTTCCTCCGGAAATAAAGCGTGGTCCGGGTCGACAAAAGAAGTCAAGATGGCAATCTTAGTTGGAGCTATCCAGGTTCAGAGGACACAAACCTAGGAAGCTACACAAAGATTACAGCTGCTCAAACTGCAAACAACCTGGTCATACACGTCCAAACTGCAACCAACCTGTTCTGTAAGTCTTATGTTGGTCCTCTGTACGTCTGCTAAGAGTCTTCCAAAAGTCGTCTGAAAGTCTTCTTCGCTGCAAGTCTTCTCAACGTCTTCTG
>NW_013620986.1:0-965 GCF_000695525.1 Brassica oleracea var. oleracea
ATCACAAGGCATCTAACAGCTCCGTATACTCCACAACAGAATGGAGTGGTGGAAAGAAGAAATCGAACGTTAATGGAGATGACGAGAAGCCTGCTTAAGCATATGCACATGCCTAATTATTTGTGGGGTGAAGCAATAAGACATGCAACTTACTTGATAAACAGGATAGCCACACGATCCTTGCTGCTTCAGACGCCATACGAAGTGCTACGAAGGAGAAAGCCAAATATAAGTCACCTACGGATATTTGGATGTTTGAGTTATGCCAAAGTTGATAAGGCGCACCTAAGAAAGCTCGACGACAGGTCAAGAATGCTAGTTCATCTCGGAACAGAGCCGGGATCCAAGGCCTACAGATTGTTCGATGTTGAAACACGGAGAGTTGTAGTAAGTCGCGACGTCGTATTTGACGAGACAAAAGGCTTGAACTGGAAAAAATACGATGCGAAGGTAGAAAACTATGATGACTTCACGGTCACGATGGGTGAGTTCGGTAATCATGGGATCACTGAACACTCAAACCACGACAAGCTTGCAGAAATTCAAGCGTCGCACGATGAGGAAGAAAACAAAGATGATGATGATGATGAAGCTCAAAACTCGGGAACAGATATTTTTGGACCAGTCAGCGAAGGAGAACAAGAAACAAGAGTGTTGAGAAGAAGTGAGAGACAAACTTCCAGACCAAAATACCTTGAAGATTACGTGATGGTAGCTGAAGAAGAAGGAGAGGTGCTGCTAATGTGTATAAACAACGAACCAAGAAATTTTGTGGAGGCTGGTATGCTAAAAGAATGGATAGACGCGTGCAAGGATGAGATACAGTCCATCGAGAAGAATGAGGTATGGAAACTAGTTGACTTACCAGTTGGAGCTAAACCCATTGGTCTCAGATGGATATTCAAGATAAAACGCAATTCTGATGGATCGATCAATAAGTATAAAGCTCGTCTAGTGGCAAAAGG
>NW_013620987.1:0-965 GCF_000695525.1 Brassica oleracea var. oleracea
GACTAGTAAAAAGATTTATTAATCACTCAATCAGTTTCAAGGCTGATGTTAGCAATACTATAATAGAGATTTCAAGCATGAATTTCAATGAATCAGTTTCAAGACTGATTTTAGCAATACTAAATATAGATTTCAAGCATGAATTTCAATGAATCAGTTTCAAGTCTGATTGGTATTTAGCATAAACCATGTGTAAATAATTTATCTAGTATCTGAATTTATCAAACCTCAAAAATATATACTCAGATCAATCAATTTAATCGAACTTAGCATACAATCTTAAACCTCAAGACATTAGATTTTATCATGAATCTATCAACCTAGCATACGGATTCTCAATTCTCAAAGACATCCAAATCAGATCAATATAACCTATCATACAGATTATTTAGGGTTTCTATTTAAAACATATCATATTACAAAACCATCAATCCTAGCAGATGATATTAAACCTCAAGAATCATGCAATCAGATCATTCGGATTTTAAACAAGTAAACCTCAATCAATCTATCAACCTATCGGATTATATAAGCAAAGCAAGCTAGAAACCTATCGGATTCAATCAATGTTTTAACAGGCTGGTCGGTTTAAACAATTTTAAATAGATGAACAATTAGCCAAGCAAGATGAGAAAATAAATCTATCAATTTAACGGTCAAACAATTCTAGCAACATAACATCAGATTCAATCACATTTAAAACCTCAATGATCAAAACCGAAAAAAGTTTTGATTTCAAAATATTTGATTAGGGTTTTAATATGTGATTTGATAATTATAGTATAATTAATTCTGATACTTATATTATTTAAGGTTTATAGATATATTTATCGGATTTTAACTTGTAAAAACCGAGTTGGTGTTTTAATCATGTAGGAACATGATTTAGGGTCCGAGGTATCGAACTTTAAGAGCTTTGATTTACTCAATTAGGATTTTTGATCTATTATCCTATGGTTTTGATT
>NW_013620988.1:0-965 GCF_000695525.1 Brassica oleracea var. oleracea
TGGCTGGTGTAGCATGAACCTCTACATTGTCCGCTTCAAGTTCAGAGTCTGAACTTTCTTGAGAACTAAAATCGAAATCAAGCTCGCCTTCATAATGAGAGATACCTAAAACAAAGGCCATAAGAAAAAAAACTTAGCAATATAACTAATTTGCAGATTATACACGTAGGGATTAGTACCTCCAACAAAATCATCGTCAAGCAGTTCATCATCCTCTTGATTGATATCACGATGTATGTTTGTTGTTGTTTCTTCGTTTCCATTAGATAAAGAATGTGAAATATTAGTAATATCATCCAAGACAGAACGTGGGGGCTTTCTTCTTCTCTTTCTATTCTGGGATAGAGGTGTTTTGGATCTAGTACAGTTTGGACGGAATGACACTACAAAATAGTAACAGATGATATTTTAAGTAAACATGTACATATTAAGAACAATATAAAGTTTTGTTTAACTCACAGTTCGCATTAGTCAGACAACTTCTATGAACTGTTGAACATGATGGTTGGTTTAGAGTCAAATCCACACCTAAGAAGATATCACAGCAATAACATATTTTCATGTTAGAACAGGTGATGATGTGATGAGAAAAGTAATAGATTGGGAAATAGTATTTATAAGCAGCAGGCTTACCAAACAAACGAACTGGAGCAGTAGATGGTGTGTGAGGTGAAGCCGAACTACTACCCTGTGCAGCATGTAATGGGTCAAAGGTAGTTGTAGATGGTGAGGATCCGATGGTCTGGTAAACCCTATTAAAAACAGATGTCAATGGCACAGTAGAATCCGAGCAATCACGAAGTGGTATAACTTGGTTCTGTAAGCCTGCAGGACTTATTTGTCTACTATAAGTAGAACTGGTAGGAAGATTTTCGTTTCCACTACCATGAACCCCCCTTCTTTTCCTTTTCATAATACGTGAGTAGAGCTTTTCACCTTAGGTTTTTCAGATACAAAAGGGTGTT
>NW_013620989.1:0-965 GCF_000695525.1 Brassica oleracea var. oleracea
GGGCAGAAACAGAGGATTGCTATAGCGCGTGCGGTTTTGAAGAACCCGTCAGTGCTCCTACTCGATGAAGCGACGAGCGCTTTGGATAGTCAGTCAGAGCGCGTGGTGCAAGACGCGCTGGAGCGAGTGATGGTTGGTAGGACGAGTGTGGTGATCGCTCATAGGCTTAGTACGATACAAAACTGCGACGTCATCGCGGTTTTGGATAAAGGGAAAGTAGTTGAATGTGGGAACCACTCGTCGTTGCTGGCAAAGGGTCCCACGGGTGCTTATTTCTCATTGGTGAGTCTCCAAAGAAATCTTTGTTGAAGGTCAAGAAGATGAAAGTGAGGAGAGCAGGGAAAGCGTAAAGGTCGATACTCAGTTTTGTTTTTGTAACTCTTGGCGTTGGCTTTTTAAATGAGTTGTTATATGCCAAGAACGTGCGTACGTAATAAGTAATGTACGTATCTCACTTATTAGAATTGAGTTGATATTGGTTTTGAATCTGAGAATGTAAAGAGGCCAGTGCCCCAGTTTCAAAGATTTCAAGAGATTCCAACCGGAAAATGTAAACAGTATAGAAGACAGTATGGGACTAGTGTTTGTTTCATCATATTACACATTCCAGACAGTATATAACTATAGCTGCTAATGTAAACTACAAGCTCACTCTACGTATATTAATCAGTGTCACAAGAAATGTTGGGACTTTGAGATGAGATAAAAAAGAAATTGAATGAAAAATGGTTCTAAGTGCGTAAGAAATGGGATATGAAAATGTAGATGTTGATTTTTATATACATTTAGAGTTTGATTTTGATTGTTATTAATGGTGGTTGGTGTATTGATGATAAATAGTAATTTAAAAAATAACTGATAAAAATGAGGATGTATGAGTAAAACAAACAATTTCGAGAGAAAAAAAATATGGTGTTTCAGTAGTAATCATAACTTTAGAATGAATAGAACAAATGAAATTTTTT
>NW_013620990.1:0-695 GCF_000695525.1 Brassica oleracea var. oleracea
TTTAGGGTTTTATCCTCTCTCCCCCTCATGAACATACTATAATTTTCTGATGCTTAGGACAATCTTAGCACCTCTAACAACAAATGTCTTTGGCAAAGTATGCTACAAGCTTCGAAGAGTTGTCTCGGGCATTTCCTCGAACACCTTTCGGGTGAGAAATGCCTAAGGATCAATAACTGAGTGGCCAACTCAGAAGATGCATTATGTTCACTCTGTTAGCAAGGAAATATGAATAATCTACACTAAAACATCCTAGCTCTAACCCAATCACCCTTAATCTCCCTAACCCATGAATTGAAAAGGTGATTACTCACTAATCTCCATGATTCCTCTTAAACCCATGTTGGATTTCAGATTAATCATGTAGAGAAACACAGAAAATAGATATAAGAACACAGAATTTCAATAACAAAACTGATCAATTGATTCAAGAGATGACTTTCCAAAAGTTTTTGGTGGTTTTTCTTAAGAACAAAGATGATCTGCCTCCTGGTGGCTTACAAAGTATTAAAACATAGGTTTAGAAAATAAAAGCGTGCATAATGAAATGACCAAAAGGCCCTTGAGAAATCATAAGTTCGAGCAGAAATAAGACGCGCAACGACCTCGGCTCGTCGCTCCGACAAGTCAATCCATGCTTCGGGAGCGACCTCGCTGTGTCGCTGCGAGAGGTCGCTCCGGACTCGTTCTCGCGT
>NW_013620990.1:855-965 GCF_000695525.1 Brassica oleracea var. oleracea
GATAGGGAGATCAGAGCGACTTGATGGTGTCGCTCCGGACTGGTCGCTCCCATGCGCTACTCACCCAATGATCACTTTAAACACTTCTTTTGAACTCCAAATGCACCCAA
>NW_013620991.1:0-965 GCF_000695525.1 Brassica oleracea var. oleracea
CAATCTTCCACAGCCATAAGATCACTTCTTGACTTCTTAAGACCCTCTTGTAGCTTGTCAGACAATCTTTGTAAGACTTGCCCTCTCTTTGCACTAGACCCAAACTACTCCATACTTCTCCTTTCACTCCATTTCTATTCTTCAAGTTAACATTCACTTATCAGACTCCTATCACTGATCATATGATGGCTTGCTCCAGAATCAATTATGATAGGTTTAGAGGCTGATGATACCCTTGCCTCTTGGTTGCAGCCAGAGCATACACATACTTAACAAACTCATCCCATTCCTTCTTTGTGATTGGATCATCCGCTCCTTTGGTCTCCTGCCCCCTCACAACCATTCTCTCTTCCACTGAGTTACCCATGTAAGCTGAGTAAGAGCACTCTCCTCTAATTGTTTGCTGCATAAACTCTTTAATCCATCTCATCTCTAAGCTATTGCTTAGACCCCCAGACTGTCTACTCCTCTTCTGATACATTTCCTTAGCCCTCTTAGCTCTTAAAATTCTCCTCAATCTTCCTTTCTTACTGCTTGTACCATGCTTCATACACATTGGCTTCTTGTTCTTCTCCCACATATGGTGATCTTCACCTTTCTGAACAATCACACACTCACCATCTATATCAGATAGCTCATCTCCACTAAGTATACATCTGATTAGCTGATCATAAGTTGATTTCAGGCTCCCAAGAAGGCTAAAGACTCCATCTTGTTTCAGCCTTTCTTGAACACCCTCCGGATCTGATCTGTTTGATCTCAACTCATCCAACTCAGACCATAAACACTTCAGCTTTCCCACAAGCTGAATGAGCTCGTCCTTTCCTTGTTTCAGGTCCCCAATAGCTCTCTTGCCTTCATAGACCTTCATCAGATTGGATCTACTCCCATGAGCTGTTTCAATCTCACACCTTGTAATGTCTTCTTGAACAGCTCTATCTTCATACCTCAGGCTCCTTGCCTGA
>NW_013620992.1:0-964 GCF_000695525.1 Brassica oleracea var. oleracea
TAAATCTAAGTGGTAATTTTTATATTTTTGTAATGGACTTGTACTTTTTTAATATAGAAAAAAAAGTAATATAAAAAATTGAGTAAGGCAGCAAAGAAAAAATGAAGAATTATGAAAATAAAACTATTAGTCGTTATAGTAATTAGGTATACAATGGATTCATATGGTCCATTCATTTATTATAACCAAAATACTGGGAAAAATGAGAACCACAGAAAGGCAAAAGTAGCTAGTGAAAGACTTGATGGTAAAAAAACTTGAGGAACAAGGCTTTTTTTTTTTTTTTGTCAACACTTGAGGAACAAGGCTATTCATCTTTATTTAAGTGGGGAGTCATTATTACCAACTAATGTTTCAATTAGGGTTTTATAGCATCACACCACTATGAGTTGTCTGCTTCTCAGCCGTCTCTCAAGGCTCTGTCTGAGGAAACCACCTGCACTAGGAGTTGTAAGCCATCACTCTCTCTTGTCGTAATACTTTGGGTTTCTTCTTTTGATGATTATGATGATGTCGGATTTTACTCTGCAGAGGGGAAGATACTTCTGTGGCTCTCGGTTCTTGTCCCAAACCCCTATCTATCGCATTGTACGCGCTGATGATTGTCGATATAGTTCGGAGGATGTGAGTGTCGGCAGACTCGTGGTTCGCAATGTAAATGCTTCGGAGGAAAAGGACGAGGTTTTGGAAAAGATGGTCCCCGCGGATTTGATGAATGGAACGATAGGAGGATCCCATGGTTGGGTAGCTACTATGGACGAATACTTTGTGCGTCTTTACGATGATCTAAACCCGGGAGCGTCGGATTCAGATCCGAAGAGAATCGTACTGGGTCGTCCTAAAACGCTGCCTCATTGCCAAACCGAACTGGTAACCAACGTGGCCATGTCCTCTTCTCCTGAGGACGAAGACTGCATTCTGGCCGTCAAATTCTTGGGACCTCAACTCAGCTTTTGCCGGCCTG
>NW_013620993.1:0-964 GCF_000695525.1 Brassica oleracea var. oleracea
TGCATCATGTAAGAAGGGATACTTTGATCGTTTGGAGAATAAAGTACATGTTGGTGCTTGGAGAAACATTGACCATTTCTTGGTGACTAATAATGGCGGTAGTTACAAGACTACAAATCACCAATAGAAGATTGTCTTCATTCACACCACTGACATCACTCCTTCAACACTGCAAAAGGAAAACATGTTCCTTAGTTTGGTTGACTTTGAAAGCATTCAAAGTGGAAAACTTGATACGGCCAACTTAATTGGTTAATTTAATACAGTCATACAAATTTCCACTTCAATATTGTTCAAAAGTTTTTTATGAATCTTACATATGATGTCTACAATATCAAATGTTATTAGACAAGTGTTTGAGTTGGGAGATCTAGAAACTGTGCAGTGTCATGGTAAACAAAGAAAGAAAATCGAGTTCAGCTTGAGAGACATCAGGTAATATATTAATTCTATGTATTTTTTATATCATATATTTTTAAGCTATTAATATATGTTTTCAACAGTGATCAAAAGATAGCTTTCTGCCTTTGGGGAAAGTTTGCTGAAGCAATACACAGTTTCAGCCAACAAGCTGGAGAAGAAATTGTAGTATGCTAAAATCGGGACCTATCGAAGTAATCTTATATCATTTTCTTTAGATTTAAAATAATACAGTGTTTATTATTTTTCTTGAATGAGAGTTTTACTGATTTTTTATTACTATTGATAATATGCGGACCAGGTTCAAATATCCAATGCATTTGATGCATCTCAGGTCTATTTCAACCCACCAATAAAGGAGACGGATGAGTTTATGAAAAGGTTTTGATAACAGATTAATAAATTAGATAAAGCTTATGGAATATTATGACGAATCTATGTTAATTTATGTTTTTACAGGGTTGAACCGTCCAATGCTTTGACAACATTTCAATCCGAAAAAAGACAAAATGGAGAGGGAATTAAGCCGTGATAAGTGGTTGCT
>NW_013620994.1:0-964 GCF_000695525.1 Brassica oleracea var. oleracea
TGTCAATTAATTTAGTAAAATTTCATAATACTCCATAAATTGGTGCAATAACCACTATAAAATCGCTATTTTCTAGAGAAACAGAGACATAAAAAGTTCCAAACCTCTTTGACCTTCACCATATGTTATTTAAGGATGAAACAATGCATTAAAACAGTATTTTCATATTTTTGAATTTTACTCAAGACCTACGAAAATATTGAGTTTTTCGGTAAATGTTCTGTATACTGAAGCCTATGATTTTTAGTGTTATTTTAAAACTTCTAAACACATTCTACATTTGTACTAATGTATGTTAAAGTCTATTTCATGGTATATGGGCATCGTTTTGATTTTTTGTCAATTAATTCAGTAAAACTTCATAGTACTCCTTAAATTGGTGGCATAACTCCAATAAAATCGATATTCTCTAGAAAACCGGAGACAACAAAGGTTTCAAACCTCTTTGACCTTCATAATATGTTAGTGAAGTATGCAACTTTGCCTTAAAATAGTATTTTCATATTTTTGAATTTTTCTCAAAATCTATGTGTTAACTAACCCATACTAAAATATTGAATTTTCGGTAAATATTATGTATACTGAAACCTATGATCTTTATTGTTGTTTTAAAATTTCTAAACACATTATACATTTTTTTTTAACATATATTAAACTCTCTTTCATGGTACATGGGCATCGTTTTAATTTTTTGTCAATTAATTTAGTAAAATTTCATAATACTCCATAAATTGGGTTATTCTCTAGAAAAACGGAGACAACAAAGGTATCAAACCACTTTGATATTCATCATAGGGTAGTGAAGGATGCGAGTAAGCATTAAAACCGTATTTTCATATTTTTTAATTTTTTTCAAAATCTATGTGTTAACCCCTACAAAAAAAATTGAGTTTTTCGGTAAATGTTCTATATACTGGAGCATATGATCTTTAGTGTTGTTTTAAAATTTATGAACACATTCTAC
>NW_013620995.1:0-793 GCF_000695525.1 Brassica oleracea var. oleracea
TTAGGCGATTTCTTTATCAATCATTCACATTATCAAGTAAGATCAGGTAAGATATAATAGTAATGAACTCAAATAAATTCTATTATTATATATAAAATCGTGAATGACAATTAGGTTTAAAGCAAAACACAAATCAAAGACTTAAAACACAATTAGCATGTCGAGATCTTTCTTTAGTCAATAGACATGCCGGCCACACCATCAGTTACATTGGACACGGCTGCCTTGGATTCATCCTGATCCATATCAGTCTTATTTGCTTCAGGATATCTCATCTCACTATTTTTTGTAGCAACTGATTACTCTGCTCAGTTAGGCATGAGAGCAGATCATTATAGGTGGTTAAACCTTTTTCTTTATAGATATGTTGTAACAATAGATCTCTTGGATCGGCTGTGAGGAAGGTCTTTTCCAGTAAATCCTCCTCTGTTACCACTTCACCACATAGTCTCAGTTTGTAAACGATTTTGGACAAAGTAAAATGATATTCATCCACAGACTCAAAGTCCTGGAATCTGAGACTCATCCATTCATGCATGGCCTTTGGTAATAACACCATTGTGTAACTGGATTTTAATTATGTCCAAAGGTCACGTGGATTCTCAATATTTAGATACTGATTTCTTAGATCCTCAGTGAGATGATAGCACATAATTGTTATGGCTCTATGCTTTTCACTTTCAATTTCATTATTTCCTTCAATGATACATTTCCCGAGTCCTCTAGACTTCAGGGCAATTGAAGTGTTCATTTCCCATTCTGGATAATATCTTCCAGAGATATCTAGGGCAGC